>NC_048893.1:182459292-182708796 GCF_011077185.1 Oxyura jamaicensis
GGGGAGCCCGGCCCTCGGCGAGGAGGACGGCGGGCGAGGGGCTGGCAGTGCCCGGCCGCCGCCGCGGGGGCGAGGCGGGGCGGCGAGGCGCCGTGCCCTGCCGGGAGAGGCTCCCGGAGCGGCGGCGGGGCCGTCGCTGCGGCGGGCGGGCGGCAGGGTAAGGGGGGAGGCGGTGGGGAAGCCGAGCCGGCGGCCGGGCCGCGGAGCCGCTCGCCCCGGAGCCGCCTGGCTGTAACATGGCTGACGGGAGCCGTGAGCGAGAAAACAAGGCGAGCGGCGGCTGAGCAGAGAGGAGCTCGGGCGGGCGGGGGCGCAGTTCGGGGGAACTTTTTTTTTTTTTTTTTTTTTTTTTTTCCTCTCCTCTCTCTTCCCTTCCAGCCGCCGCGGGGGCTGCGGCCGTGAGGAGAGGAGGAGGAGGAGGAGGTCGGTCGCGAGGAAAAACGGGGGGCTTTAAAAGTCGCCGGAGCTGCCGCCCGCCTGGGAGCAGGGGGGTCCCCGCCGGGGCTCTGCCCGCTCCGCCGGGGCTCGGGCACGGCGCTGGAAGCGCGCCGGCCCCTTCTCCCCCTTCCCCTGCTCCCCCCTCCGCGCCCACCCGCTCCCCACCTCCCCCCTCAGCCTCCCGCCCTCCTTCCCTCCCTCCCCCGGCTGCAATGGCTGAGCCCGTGCGCCAGGGTAGCGGGCGCCCTCACACAAAGGGAAGGGAAGGGAGGAAGGAGCCATGTTCTGTAGACGCCAGCGCAGCGGCCATTCCGCGCCTCGCCCGCCGCCGCCTCCTCCTCCTCTCCTCCTCCTCCGCCCTTTCTCCGGGGGGGGTCCCGCGGCCTCCCCGCCGCGCCGCTGGCTGCGGTGAAGGCGAGGGGGCGCTGGGGGTGCCCCGCTACTGCTCAGCGCACAAAATGGAAGCAGCCCGGGCGGCGGGTCACCTCCTTCTCCTCCTCCGCCGCCGCCAGGAGCCTGCGCCATGCCCGGGCGGCCCGGCCTCATGGCGGGGGGGGGGGGGGGGGGGCGGCCCCCCCCCCCCCCCCGCCGGGGGGGGGGGGCGGGGGGGGGGGGGGGGGGGGGGGGGGCGCGGCCAACGGCGGTCGCCCCCTCCCCGCGCGGAGAAATTCGGCGAATAAACTTTGAGGGCGCCCCCGTAATAGCGGCGTTTTATTATTTTCTGGCCATTTTTAGCCCCGTTTCTCCCCCCTCCCCTCACAAGCTCGCCGCCCCCAGCAGAGCCCTGAGGGGACCCGCGACGCCCCCCCTCACCTCCCCCCCGCCGCGGTTCGGCGCGCCCCCCCCGCCGGGGCCGCGTCCCAAAATGGCGGGAAGGCGGCTTTTAAACGGCCTCACAGGGCCTCGTCTCCTCACAGGGCCTCCCCGCGGCACCCCCGGGCACCCCACACTGCTCCCCGGGGCTCTTCGGAAGCGTTTCTTCCCCCCCCTTCTCATTCCCCCAGGGCCCGCTCTGGGAACGATCTCCGTGGCGAGGCAGGAGCTGCTCCCGGTGCTTCAGCCCCCTTCTTGTTTACTTGACAGAAACTTCAAACCGGACGTGTTTAGTCACGGAGCAGAAATCTGTTTCTGTCTATCCGCCAAACCGATAGGAAACGCTGCCGCTGTGGCAATACGGGCAGGCAGCAGGGTGGTTTTTTCTGTGTGTTTTTTTCTTTTTTTCTTTTTAATTCCTGCTGAAGGGCAGAGTTCGTCAGGGCGCAAGTGGCTTTTTCCAGGGAGCTGTGAAGAAATGCTCCGAATGTCTGGCCGGGGTGTGAAAGCTCCAGGAGGGTGTTTTTTAATTCCTTCTCCGGCCCTGAGAGAAGCAGCTAGTTCTCTCGCTGAGCACAGCCTTACTAGGCATATGTAAATGTCATACTTCGCACGTCCCCGGCTTGGTTTTAACATGTTTGACTGAGCGCAGTGGCTCATTCCTGTATTTCTAGGTATACGTATAAAGAGTGGGTTTTTTTTTTGTAGCATACTTAAAGGAGAATGATAATATATGGCATATAAAAATAATGAATATTTTTTGCAAATGAAGCCCCAAAGGTCCGCAGGGCACGGTGATAGAAAGACGGGCTATTTGAAGAAAGAATTTAGTAACCGAGAAGGCCAGCTGAGTCAGGACATTCAGGTACTTTTCCCCCCATTTCTTTCAATATAAGGTATTTCTTTCAAGCCTGTGATTGATATGCTAGGAATAAGAATACCATCTCCCTTGTGTTGATGCCAGCGCTTGCCTACAGATTGCTTGGAAGCACCATTTTTGTTTGTAGGAGACCAGAAGTACAAGTTTTCAAGGCCCTTTGAGATTTCAGGTTAGTTCTATGTGCTAGGTTACCTCAGACGGTAATGGTGGAGATCTCTGGTAAATACTCCAGGAGAGAAACTTTTTTCAGAGTATGATTCTGCAAGACTGCTCTGACAGGTCCCATTCAGCATAGTTGTTCTTTGTGGCTTACTTCCTTCCTGCCTTGGCTCATGGAACGTAAAAGTTGTAAAAGTGTCTTTCTTGCTTTGCTACAGAAAATCATCAAAAATGGGCAAAGGTGATCCTAAGAAGCCGAGAGGTAAAATGTCTTCATACGCCTTCTTTGTGCAAACCTGCCGGGAGGAGCACAAGAAGAAACATCCAGATGCTTCAGTGAACTTTTCAGAGTTCTCAAAAAAATGCTCAGAACGATGGAAGGTAGGAATAACTGCTTGAAAAACAAGCAAAACACCAAAAAAAAAAGCACAAAACCTTAACTGCTTTCTGTGAAATGTTCAAGATTGTCAATTATTTAATTAAAAGTTCAGCTTTTAGATATTTAGGAAGTACAGTTGTGAGGTGAATGATAACTGTTCATCATTCTTTCCTTACCTTTAGCTCCCTCAACTGATTTTAGAATGGACCTGGATGTGCTTTTCAGTCTTACAATATCGTTTTAATTGCCTTGCAGACTATGTCTTCTAAGGAGAAAGGGAAGTTTGAAGATATGGCAAAGGCTGACAAGCTTCGTTATGAAAAAGAAATGAAAAACTATGTACCACCTAAGGGGGAAACAAAAAAGAAGTTTAAGGATCCAAATGCACCGAAGAGGCCTCCGTAAGTATATTTCTAGTTAGGTTATATCTGTGAGGACCGTCACGCTACACTGTATCTATAAAGGGATCATTTTGTCCATGTTTGGGAGCTTCAGAAATAGAAGATTAAACCACTGGCCAGGAAAATCAAAGGGAGGTTGAAATTTTAATTAGGACTACTAGGTTTTTGTCTTTAGGTTGCCCGGCTTTAGTAAAGTTGGAGTAATGTCAGCTTTTAAAAGCAGGTGCAAAACTTCTACAATGTGCGGTTGTGCCTGATGTTTCCAAATTTTGTGAGGAGGGTTATTCTCAAACAGAATGGTGATAACATGTTTCAGGCCCTGTTCTTAGCACCTGTTGGCTTGAGCAGGAATTTTAGTTGGCAGCCCGTTGACGTTAGAGGCTTGTGCGCAACACAGGTTAGAGGGATGATCTTGCACCAAAACAGCTTGGAAGATTTCGGCCATTGCATAAAGACTACGGCCTTGGAACTTGAATTCACACAAAATAAAATTTGTGTGTGTGGTTTAAATGAAGCCAATGCTGAAAGAAACAGGGAAGTTCCAGTACAAAAGACTGTCTGTATTTGGGCTGATGCTGTCATTTGGAAATCCTGATTTTCACAAGAAGTTATTGCTGTTTCCCTGTCTTCAACAGTTCTGACATAATATTTGCTCTCCTGTTGCTATTCAGTCACTCCTTAAGAGTTTTCTCTGCATAAGGTGTATAAAATTAGCCCCTCTGGGGGTCCTGCCAAAAATGGGACCAGATGTGCGGCATTACTCGGAGATGAGGATGTGTTAAGTTTTCGTGGTAGTTTGTTTTATTCTATTATCTTCCATTGTAATTAATCTTTGCTTCACTTTCAGGTGATGATCCAAAGCTCTCTTAAGAAACAGTAACAAAGGTCACAAAACTTTCTGTTACAGTAGGTTAAAGTCTAAAATTAAAATACTTTTTTTTTTCTTTTGTCTGTAGTTCGGCTTTTTTCTTGTTTTGCTCTGAGTTTCGTCCAAAAATCAAAGGAGAACATCCTGGTCTGTCCATTGGGGACGTCGCAAAGAAACTGGGAGAGATGTGGAACAACACCGCTGCAGATGATAAACAGCCTTACGAAAAAAAGGCTGCTAAACTGAAGGAGAAGTATGAGAAGGTAACAGTGGCATTTACGGAGGTGGTGTGGGGAGAGCAAACCTCAACTTAGATACTTTCCCATTCTCATGTGCTCTTAATATTTGCAAATTATGTTGCAAATTATCATACACAGATGACAAATGTCATATTTGCAGGACGGTGTCACTCAAAGGGGCATCTGGTTCATTCTTGTAGCGCTGAATTGCAGTCCTCTGTGTTGAGTGTTCTTCATTCATCTGTAATTCAGGACCATCGGTGATGCCGTCATGTCTGTATTGTTACTAAAACAATAGGTCACAGCAGTATCTGCCTTAATTTGGGAGTACTGAGTAACATCAGTAAAGCATGAAACGGGTCTCTTGTTTTGGAGGTGTTAGGCGTTGATGAATGTCCCCAAATAAGAGAACATTTAAAATAACATAGATCCTGGTTTTAGTTTATTCCTGTGTTAATATCAGGACACTTACAAGAAGCGAGTTTTAAGGCATGTTTTTTCCTGTACCTGCTTTGTGTTTAGCTCCTTTCTAGTAATTAACATAGTTAATAATACATATGAAGCAAAATATCATAGAGTTCCTTGAATTATTAAAGCTTAACCCCGTCATAATAACGGCAGCTGCAGTCGCACGTTGTGCATAGAGTAGCGGTAGGTGTGTTTTCATTTCCAGAAGCAAATTCCCATCCCAGGGTGAGGAAACCACGGGGAGGGGATGCGTGTCAGCGTGTACACTGATTCTGCTTTGTAGTGGTCAGCATCCACCTATAGCTAATGTGTGCCACGGATATCAAGACATTCACGTGCCGTGACCTTTCTCTGGCCATTTCTCCTACTGGCAAACAAAACCACCTTAAAATTGCAGTGTTACAGTGAGCAAGGTGGCCGCTTTTGGACCTATTTATGTGCTGAAGAGGATTTGGAGGTCTAGGTTTCCTATATTGCCCTTCTGATGCAATAAAAGCTCTCCAGTATGGTGACTGTTTATACAAAAAGCTGCAACAACACATCAGAAACTTTTTACATGGTTAAATCACAAATCTTTAGTCCGAGATACCTTCATCTACATTTCTTATGCTTCAGGATGGGTTTTTAGGTGCAGTAATCTCAGTATTTCATTGATTGGCATTTGACATAGTAGATACTGTCTTCTGAAAATCTAATGCTAAGCTTTAAGAGAGAGTGAGGAACTGTGAGCTGAGGGCTGTAATGTTTACTGAGTAGGGAATATCAGAAGATCTGCACCATCCACGTAAAGGTGTTCACGTTTCTCTGTAGCTGATAAGTGTAAGAGTCCTGTAGACCAATTCCGTTATGTAATTGTTTTTATGATTTGGCATAAAGCTGGGAAGCCTAGCAGTTTTTCTGGCTTGGTCTCCCAAGTACAGTTTTGACTTCTATAACAGGAACTGAATTTTGTGCGTTATAAACCACTAGAATAAATTTATTGCATGCAGAAGGTGGCACTGTCTACCCTTTAATCAAAGTTCTTATACCTTTTATTTTGGAAACTTCAGCTAGGCAGAATTCTGTATAATTGCTCTTTGCTGAGGCATAACATTATGAATACTGTGCAATGTCATCCTAATATGTTTCGGATGGCTAATTATAATTTTGTGTCTCAGATAAGTATTTTTGTGTGCGTTTCTTGAGCCGTCCTACAAGGTAGGGCTGGAAAAGGACCTTAAGAGGTCTCCCTTCACTTCATTTCCTTATGGGGAAGCGGGTTCAGCTCTACCTCTCTTTGAATCCGTTCCTAAAAGCCTGACAGTAGAGATTCCTCAGCAGCCTTAAGCAGCATGTACCTGAGTACCATTTCTGAGTTAGAGGGTTCCCGATCCCTTGTTCTCCTGGTGTTGGGCCACAGTTCACTTTGTTGTAACTGGAGCTTCGACTGAAGTGTCACTTGGAAGTTGCTCAGAGCTCTTGACTGGTTAAACTTTAAGAGAGATTCTTCCTGCTTTTCTCCTCCAAGGATATCGCTGCATACCGGGCCAAAGGGAAGGTTGATGCAGGCAAAAAAGTAGTTGCCAAGGCCGAGAAGAGCAAGAAGAAGAAGGAGGAGGAGGAAGATGAGGATGAAGATGAGGAGGATGAAGATGACGAAGAAGAGGAAGAAGAGGAGGACGAAGATGATGATGATGATGAATAAGTCTCTTTTAGAGCAATTTCTTTCTTGTCTATAAAGCATTTAACCCCCCTGTACACAACTCACTCCTTTTAAAGAAAAAAAAATTGAAATGTAAGGCTGTGTAAGATTTGTTTTTAAACTGTACAGTGTCTCTTTTTTTGTATAGTTAACACACTACCGAATGTGTCTTTAGATAGCCCTGTCCTTAGTGGTATTTCAATGGCCACTAACCTTGCCTGGTACAGTGTGGGGGTTGTAAATTGGCATGGGAGTTTTAAAGCAGGTTCTTGTTGGTGCACAGCACAAATTAGTTATATATGGGGATGTAGTTCATTTCTCATCTTCAGTTGTCTCTGATGCATCATAAAAAAAAATAATTGTTGTTCTGTTAACTGAATACCACTCTGTAATTGCAAAAAGGAAAAAAAAAAAGTTGCAGCTGTTTTGTTGACATTCTGAATGCTTCTAAGTAAATACAATTTTTTTTATTAGTATTGTTGTCCTTTTAATAGGTGCCCTTGAAAATCATACTTTTTCTTTTCTTTTTTTTTTTTTTTTTTTGAGGGGAATTCATCTTTTGCTTTATTGAATGCCCATTTGGGATCACGTGAATATTACAGTTTTCATCTTTCATATAACCAGCTGATAAACAAAGCTTTGATCTACATACCCTGCATAATCATGATAGGGTAAGAAAAGAAATATATAGGCATATGATGAAAGAATATTCTTCCGTAACTGGAAACAAAACAAAAAAATCAATCTCATCAAACTGATACTTGTTCAGAATTTTGTGAAATGTAATATTCTATTGAGTTGCATGAGTTTACCAGTCTTGGAGAGTTGAGAAGTATAGAGTTCAATTTTACAGAAAATGAAATACTTCGGGAGGGGGGGGGAGGAAGGGAGGGAGGGGGTGTTAAATTCTGTCCTAGAAGGACCCATAGGAAGAGTGTATGTCCATCCGGTGTAGAGAAATTTACAGGCGTGACTCCGTTACCATGTAATGGAAGTCGTGTTTGTAAATCTCTGAACACTAGCGAGAGATGAACGTACCTAAAATGTGTAAAGTTAAAAGCATGAAATTACCATATTTTTTGGTGACAGGTCTGGCGATGGCCACGGGCTTTATACCATGAAACTCTCCTGGTAGCAAATGGCCCACGAGAAATGATTTTTCTTTCTAAGATTTCTATAAATGGTACCATTATTATTTGTTAAATCTATGTAAATTCATATTTGTATTCTTGAAATTCTAGTTTTAGCCCTTTAAACAAAGTTGTATATTGTCTCAAATTGAAAATGAGATAAGATGTATTTTTCCTGTTAGGTTTTATACCGCACTCTTGATGTTTGCCCATTTTTAAGTTAAATATAGCTGTATGGAAAAGTACATTTTATTAAATTTTGCATTAAAAAGTGAAATGTTTATGGTATACCAACAATGTCTAATTTGGTCAAATACAGTTCTCTTCCAAAACCAAAGCTAAGGGTTTTTTTGCATATTTAGTAAAACTTCAAGTGCTGGCAACTGTAACTATTTTCACATATACCTGCTTACCAGTTTGGGGGACAATTTGGCAATTTTGTGGTTACAAAATTATGGTTCTCTTAAGTGCCAGTGTTTAAAAGGAAAAAAAAAAAGCATTCTTGTAATTTTACACGCTTTTGTGATGGAGTATTGTTTTGTTATACAATTTTGACTTTCAGATTCTTATTTCAATTTGCATTTATGTATAACTTCAGGAGAAATATTGAACATCTGAATCCTGGATGATACTAATAAACTAATAATTGCAGAGGTTTTAAATACTTAGTTAAATGGCTCACTTAATATCCTAAAGGGTTTTCTTTTTTTTTTTTTTTATTTTTCTTTTGTGTTGGTGCTTCCAGGTATGTTTACGTCCCTGCTTTCTGTTTCAAACAGAAGGAAGATGCCCTTCAGAAGATGGTGATACAGGAAACTTAGCACAGATGAGTTTTGGTTTTGATTGGATGGTACCCGTTCAAATGCTCCTAACCAATGATGTAAATTTTTGGTGATGAGGTTTTTTGTTTCCTTGGGTCATTGGCGAAAAGTATATGGAATTCTGGTTCTTGGAGCAAGCGTGCTTAATGGGATCCCTGTAATCTTGTGCCTTTGTTCGCAGCGCTCAGTGTTGACCAAAGTAACGTAGAGGATTCAGCTGATCTTGATGTGCTTACCCAGCAGCCAGGCGTCATGCTTGCCTTCAGCTCAGGGGTTAACAGGTTGATAACAAACAGCATGCTCAAGGCTGACGAGGGCAGGTAGTATTACAAATGCTGTTCGCTGAGGAAGGGAACCCCCAGCAATATTCCGCAGAGGCTGATGATGGGTGAGAGGTGCTTGACAACCTCCAGAGCTCTCAGTGGCCACAGTTTTCTCATGAGCAGTTGGTAGGTGCCCGTAAATCAGTTGAGCTTGCACTTGTTTATCAGATGAGTTAGTGGTTGTTTCTCCTAGAACACTTGAAGTGATGAAACCATTGCTTCTGGGGGAAAAATAGCATAGCTAGGTAGAGGGATTATCTGAAAATAGAAGTTTCTGAGAGCTGTTGCTGGAGAGGACCCCCCTGCTCACTGCCTTTGTTCCCCCGGGGAGCTCTGGCAGCTAGGTCATCCTGACAGTAGGCGCAGGCTGGTTCTCAGCAGGAGTAGGTCAAACGTGACTACTACGAGATTACCTGAGCTGAGGCTGGTTAATGCTGACAAATGTCAAAACACCAAGCATTTTGTAAGAGCTTTAACCCTCAAAGAAATGATTGTAGAGGAAAAAGAGGTCCCATTCTAACCAAAAAACGGGATTGGTTTGGTGAGAACATGAATAGTAATAAGTAATCATATCCTGAGTGTAATTTAAATTCATACTGATTTCACAGCTGTTAATCTAAGTTAGCCTAGAGTCCTGGAAGGAGATGCAGTTGCAGCCGCTGGCTCTGTAGGTATTATACTTTTAAACTGGTTTAACTAGATGCAGAGAAAGTGTTTGTCCCTTCTGCAGTGCTGTCAGTGGTCATGGTTTTTGCTATCTAGCAAAAGCCTGAGCTTAATTTAACAAAATGTTTCCAGGTAGACAGGCCACCAGAAGTCTGAAATAACAGGTATCGAGTGGCTGAAAAGATTTCTGCAGCTTGGCTGGGATAATGCTGGCACTGCTGACGCTGGGCCCCTGTAAAGCTGCTTTCAGTAGCATAACAAGCCTGTCGTGATGGAGGGAAGGCTGAGTAATAGCTGTTGTAGGGTGGCTGGAAAGCGAGAAGAAGGGATTGAGTAACCACCAGAAGAGGAGCTGGTCAGACTACAACAGCAACGTCCAGTTATTTATGTGGGCGACGAGCAGCGCTTGAAAAAACTTTATTAATTTTCACTAGCCTAAGGGTTAAAAGAGCTCGTTAGAATAAACGTTCCCGTTTTGGCTTCCCAGCTATGCCTAGCAGAGGATGAAAGGAATGAAGCTGATGAGCTGTGTTGGGTCACAGTACGTTATTCTATACTGAATCCATAACAGACATGGCAAGGTACAAAGGCAGTTTTTAATACAAGGGGCAATTAATTAGCACCATTTCCAGGGTCTGCCTGTAGGAGCTGACCAGCTAGAGGCTTCTAGGACACAACCGTACCCATCGGTTATTGATAACGGTGAGGTTCCAAGTACATTCAAACAACGTTCCTTCCTTATGCTCTCTAACTTACCCTCACACTGTGCTTAACTAAAGACTACACACCACATCTTTTTTGGGTCTGCTTTAAGAGAAAATGGCCATGTGTGGCATTTTGCTCGGGCAGGCTGCGACAGGCATCATTTTAGCCCCCGAAATACGTTAAGGGGCATTGTACAAGTGAGTTAGTCCAATGCAATGCTGAAAACTGGTGTTTATTAATAAAGATGTTTTGTTTTTTTCCTGGATTTTGGTACCGGATTGCACCCTACACCTGAAAAAACACTTGGTGAATTTTATTCATGTAATAAACTTCATTTAAAATTAACACCATCTTTTATTCCAAAATCACGTATTTGTAGACAAGCTTTCACGCTTTCTTTCATTGGGTAAAAAACCACCAGAAGTAAGTCTCCAAGAGTTTTGTATACTTCTGTAGGAGTTGTCTTCTGTTTTGTATACTTCGTGCTCCCCGACTTTCCTTTGACAGTACCTCAAGCAGAAAAACAAAGATGGATTTTTTTTTTTTCTCCCAATGGATTTGCCATTAAGAATGAAGGTCAGATTGCTCTTACGGCTGCTTTGTGCTATTGAAAAACACAGCACAGGTTCTGTTCTGAGAGTACCTAATTTTGAAATCCATCTTGCCGAAGTGATTGCTGTTAGAGGTGACCTGCAAGAGAGACAAGACTTCCCTTTTGCTACTTCACAACGGAATGAAAGCCTTCGTCTATCAATGAGCTTAGTCTACCTGTTTCTGCACCAGAAGCTCCGGCCCTTCAGGAGAAGTGCTCTGGATCAAGCTGCACGGTGAGACCGAGAAAGGGAAGTGTGGATTTTTAGTTACACCTTTTAAAATTTCACTTACATCGTTAAAACGCGTTTAACTTAAATGGCGAACACTTGGCACAAAGGAAGTTCGTCCTAATGATTCCAGCAGCCCTTCATCTATTAAAGTGGCAGAAGCTCAAATAACACGTTTCTGACCTCCCAAAAGTTCTTCAAGAAAAACAGGAAAGACCAAACTCGACGGCTTGAATGTCTGGAAAAGACCCAGCTGCCTGCACGCCTTAAAGCAGCGAGAGGTCACGGTTCAACTGCTCCTCGAAGCCGCCTTCCAGAAAGTCACGCTTACCGAGGAGACACTGAGGGCTCGTGCTGTGGTGCTTGGGGAGCGAGTTTGCAAGGTGGGTCAAAATAACAGCTACGAAACGTGCAGGAGCACATTACACGCACACAAACCCCCTGCGTTGCTCTTGAAACTGAAGTGCATGAAGGAAATGGGGCCGATGCCCACCTGCACTCCTGGAGAGTGAGAAGCAAGAGCATCACCCTGCCCACGCGGGGCGAGAAGGGCAGCAAAACCTTGCTTTTTTTCCACCTTTTCCCTGCAGGAGCAAGCCATGTTTTCCACGGCATGTAACTGAGGGTGAGGGCTCAGGCTGGAGAGAGGCTCCTACGTGGGCTTGAACCAGACACGCAAAGGGAGCCAGGAGGCAGGCTGGAGGTAAGGATCGCTGGCACCAATGCTGTGAAGAATGAGTAAAAAGCTAAATCACGGTTCTCTAAAAGAAAAAAAAAAATCTAAAATTTACGTGGTGATGATTCCCAGAAGAGATAACTTGTAAAATGTGGGTTAGCAAATGATTGAACAACGGTGACTCATGTTTTATTATCAGACCTGACTAGCGGTGTTTACACTCGTTTTAGTTCTGTTGACGCGTGTTTCTAGCAGTACCTTCATGTAAGGATGATGCCACGTGTTTGTAACACCGGTACTGGAAAATGCAGGCGAGGATCTGGGGGACAGAAGGGTTGGGTTCAGCTCTGTAAGATGCTGATGGCACAGTGCTGGTGGCTGTCCCCAAGGGTGGGCGCGTGGGGCCGGGCTGCACACGTGCACGTGGTCGTGCAGTCCCCTGGGTTCAGGTGGGCAGAAGCGAGTCCAGTTGCTCCTGCCCCTGGGCTGACCAGGTTTGGGCTGCAGAATCCCGGAATGGCTGAGGGGCCTCTGAAGGTGATGGGGTCCAACTCCTGCTCAGGCTGAGCACCACTGAGCAGAGCCTGGCTCTGTCTTCTCTGCACCCTCCCTTCAGGGATGTAGGGACATGGATGAGATCCCCGAGCCTCCTCTTCTCCAGGCTGAGCAGCCCCAGGTCCCCCAGCCTCTGCTCGCAGGAGATGCTTCAGCGCCTTCCCGGCCCTGTGGTGGACTTTCTCCAGTATGCCCAGGTCTCTCTTGTACTGGGGAGGCCCATAACTGAGCCAGAACTCCAGATGTGGCCTCAGCAGTGCTGAGGGTCCTCCTTCTTGCTCTTCCTGAAGATAGGAGTGATATTTGATTTCCTCCAGTCTTCGGACACTTCTCCCTGTTGCTGTGATCGACCACAGGTTATAGAGAGCGGCCTCACAGTCACATCTGCCAGCTCCCTCAGTGCTCGTGGGTGCATCCCATCAGGGCCTGTGGACTTGTGAGTGTCCGGTTTGCTCAACCATTCCCTGACCTGATCTTCTTCCACCAAAGTGCATCTTCCTCGCTCCAGCCTTTCAGCCTTGCTTCTTGATCATTCCTGATCAGTCTTGCTGGCAAAGATGAAGGCAAAGAAGGCATTCAGCACCTTGTCCCGGGTAGCCAGGCCTCCTTTTTATTTCAGCAGAGGGCCCACGTTGTCCCTGGCCTTCTTGTTGTCACTGACGTACTTGTAGAGGCCATTCTTGTTGTCCTTGATGTCCTTGGCCAGATTCAGTTCCATTTGGGCTTTCTTAGCTCTACCCCTAGATGCTCTGACAGTATCCTTGGATTCCTCCCAGGTCACCCGTCCTCACTTCCACCCTCTTCAAGCTTCTTTTTTGTGTCTGAGTTTGGCCAGGAGCTCCTTGCTCCTCCATGCAGGCCTCCTGGTGTTGTTTCCTGACTTCCTCTTTGCTGGGACAGATGGCTCCTGAGCTTGGAGGAGGTGACCTTTGTATATTAACAGGCTTTCTTGGGCCCTTCCTCCCTGCAGGGCCTTATCACACAGGACCCTGTGAGGCAGATCCTCGAAGAGGCCCAATTCTTCTCCCCCAGCGTTCAGGGCTGGGAGTTTTAACGCTGCTCCCTGCCCTCAGGATCCCGAACCCCCCCATTTTGTGGTGACAGCAGCCAAGGCCACCTTCAGCCTTCACATCCCCACCAGCCCCTCACTGCTGGTGAGCATGGGGTCTGGCAGACCCCCTCTCCTTGCTGCGTCCTCCATCACTCAGAGAAGGAAACCATCACCAGCGTGCTCCAGGAACCTCCTGGATTGCTTGGGTTCTGCTTCACGGGACCCATGAAATGGGGAGAAACCCCTCATTTTGGTGCTGCTGCACACCGAGCTGGGGTACAGCATCCCATGGCACTGTGTGGAGAGGCCGACGGCCTGGAGGCCTGGCGGTCCCTGCTCAGCCACTCTCCCCGCTGACTCCAAGTCCCCTGCTCCTACTCACTTTTTTTCTTTTCCATCTGAATCATTTAACACTGCTCCTGAGCACAATAGAGCTGTGATTTGCTTCGGAGCCGCCAGCCTGCAGGAAACAGAAGGTCCCTGAATAAAAGGGAGGCTCTGGTTACAACTTCCCTCTTATTTACTGTTCCCAGCAGCAGAGAAGTTAAGGCTGCAATGAATGAAACGGAGAATTAACCACGCGTAGCTCCGAAATATAAACACGGAGGCTACAGGTCCCAGGGCACCGCTCACGTCGGTGGCTCTCACCCGCTGCTTATAAAAACCTCCCGGCACCCAGACGTCCTGGCTGTAGCGAGTACAACCAAAAGGCAGAGGAAGTGAGACAGGTTTTTCAAATGAAAACGTGCAAAATGCGCATTTTACATGATTTTTTTCTCTTTCTGTACAACTTGAGTCTGAGTTGATATCCCCAGTGCTTAAGCATCACCCTGCGACTTTTGCAGAGGAAACTCCGCATTTTCCCTTTTCTGTGTTAACTTTAAAGCTATAAAATTTTGGGACAACTCAGCCATTCCCTGGAAGGCTGCTTTACAAGTGTGTTAGAAAGAAATTACCGTGCCGCACGGCGTTCCAAGAGCTTTGCTCCCAAAGTGGGCTGCCTGCATTTGACCCCCTCTTTTTCTCTTGCTTTTGGAAACCAAGCGGTGACCATTTGTGTCCTTTATTTAAAAAAATAATATATATAAATTACACACCCGCATTTGCTTTATGGCTGTAGATTTGGAATATTGACACCAGTTTAGCAGAGGTGTTGAGTACCTCGAGTTAATCGGTGATGAGTTAACTCCGGCGAAGGCTGTAGAAAAGCCAGGATTCAGTCAGCCTGCTCGTGTGAGGCAGAGCTTTTCATACAGTTTTTAAAATCATTATTATTATTTTTGAAGGATCTTGGTGTAGAAATGTAGCAAGTGTGAAAGCAGGGATGCATACTGTTATTCTCAAATGTGTTTTTTATGAGGAAAAGTTGTTCCGTGGGCTTGACGAGCTGGGCCTGCCGCGTCCGTCCTGCTTTCTGGGCGGCTTACTGCACTTGGTGAGTGGCTGATACAAAGCGAGAAGCGTAATTGTAAAGCTGACCGCAAAGTCAATTATGCAAAAAGCTCAAAACTCTAAATTATTAATTTAACAGCATATATATATAAAATAAACACGACCAAAATATATATATATAAAAGAAACGTGAACAAAAGCGAATGAAAAGTTTATTTGGGCCACCTGCAAGAATAAAACTGAAATGACCCGAGTCAGAAAATCCCATGATAGGCCGGTAAGTGGACATAAAAAATATCATTAGGGCAAGAAACTGGCCTGGCCGTGCTGGTGGCAGCCCCCGGGGACCACAGGGCCAGCAGGAGGTGCGGGGCCGTGGCTTTGCTTGGCCGGCTCGCCTGGGCAGCTTCGTTTCGCTTTCTCTTTCTGCTCTTCTGCTCGCGCTGCGTTGTTAGCTGGTGATTTATTCTAAATGCACTTCCCAGGTGTTTTGTTTGTAAGAGCAGGCATTAAACTCAGCTCACATCCCTAAACACAGGAGCTCCTTCCTCCCACAGTGAGGAAGAAGAGGTGGAGGACACTGCCCAGCCCCCCTGGCTGCAGTACGACTGCTCCCCAAAATGTCCTTGGTTGCCTGCCTTGGACTGGATTCATTCTGAACTGTGATGGCTTAGCTGGCAAAATCCACCCTCAGGGCCGGGGATCCACTCTGCCCGGCCTGTTGTCTGTCTGGCACAGGATGTCACCTCGTTAAGATTTTTAATTTTTAATGTAATTCCTTTTTAATTTATAAATACCCAACCATAAAGGCGTGCCAGGCTCCTGGAGCCTTTTCCCCGTGGTGCAGCCCCTGCGCCTTCCTCCGGCCCCTCTCCACTGACCCCTTTTCTAGGGGGTGGTTTTTCTGGGGTGATTAGTACTGGGGAGCTCCTGAGCCAACCGTCTTCAGGGGTACAGGTAACAAAACTTGGGCAGAGCCTGGTTTCAGTCATCCCACTCCCTGCAGCAGACAGGGGCTCGGGTAAGAGGAGCTGCCCCGTGCGCTCTGCAAGACGTGAGAGCGACGTGGGCAGGGACAGCACACGGACAGCTGCACGGGGCTCTGCATGATGGGAAGCGTGATGAAAATCCTGCTTTTATTTTTCAATCGAGCCTCCAGATCTAACGAATTGCTTCTCCAAGGGTTGATGTAAACAGCAGCAGGGTTCATGTGTGCCAAGCTGCAAAGTGGAGACTGTGCCATGAAATTGATGTGAGCTGTCCTCGTACCCTGGGCTTTGGACCCTGCATCCCTGCTATCCTCATCATCCCCATTGTCCTCATCATCCCCATTGTTGTCCCCATTTTCCCCATTGATTCATCCTCATCAACCCCATTGTCCCCCTGTCCCCACACATAGCAGACAGGTATGGGGGCTCCTGGCATCTGCAGGGCTCCTTCTGAAATGCTAAACATGCTAAAGCATGGAAAAGCATGGTGGTGGATTGTTCTTTTCTTGCCTTTTTTTTTTTCTTCCCTAATTTTCCAGTTCAGAATATCTTCAGCAGAAATTCAATGAACCTTCAGGAGCACTCCCCGAGCCTGTAGAGCTTTGCTTGGTTTGGGGCTGGGTTGTTACAGCTCCAGGAAGTCACCTGGAGGTTAATGCAATTGCCTTCATACAATAGGTAGAAAAAAATAGATTATATCTTGATATAAAGTTTGAGCTTCCAAATAGCTCCCACTGGAAAATGCCCAGGTTTTCAGAGCTGCTTCCAAATAAGTTTTTTAAAAAATCAGAAAAATGGAAATCCCCACCACCACCATTATGGCCAGGTTGGTGGGGATGCCTCTCGTGGTGGGACTGGGAAGGATGGAGGTTAACGAAAGGGCACTTTCTGCTGCTCCTGGTACCTGCGTGGGGTTCTCAGCTCATCGCCTGGGCCATGCTGAGCAATCGGTGACGATTCCCCAGGATCTGGGGCTCTTGATCCGAGGAAATCGCCAGTGAGCCAGGAAATGTCAAGATGACATCACAGGCAGAAATTCTTTAAAGCCCTGCAAAGGAGCTTGTTAAAGCCCGTTTCTCAGCGGCATGATCCCAGCTGCTTTCATTTTTGCTCTGAGCTTCAACTTTACCGGAGCAGGCAAGCGAAGCCTCCTCCCAAAATACCCCATTGCTTTCATCCCGCTCCGGCTCCCAGGGCTGCCGCCAGCCTTGGCTCTTGGTGTTGCCCTTCTCTTCAGCCTTGGCCTCACACTGGGGCCATCCGGATGCTCCCTAGAGCCAGGCAAGAGCACAAAGGGGCAGGGTGGAGGGGACACTCCAGCCGTGGGTCAGTGGGGACATGGGTGGGCACCCCTGAGGAAAGGGCACCCCCCGGAGATGCCAAAATTCACGTCAAAGTCTCGCCTCGTTGCCTCCTCTTTAAGTCACCGGTTTTGCAACACTGTTGAGGGGCACCCAGCGGCGTATGCGACCCACACGTGTTTTAATTTCTTTTACGGTCTCTGCTTTGCTCTGCGCTGGACGTGTTTTTATAAAACAATGATTTATTGGAACCTGGGACTTTATGGCTTTAAGGTTCAATTGAGTCCAGATTGTGAGTTTCTCCTTTTGGAAGAGGATGGGGTTGTTTGAAGGAGCCCCAAATAGCCGCAGCCCGCCCGTGGCACTCATGAAAGCCCAAGCCAAGGCTGACACCTTTTCGCTTAACTTACGCTGTAATGTCAAAGCCAGAATTTACCATCTCCTGTTATGTCTTCCACATGCCGTGCCCTGCTGCAGACAGGGGCTTGTCGCGGGAGATGTGCCGGCCTTGTTTCTTTTAAAAATTATTATCGGTGCCGTAACAGCGCCGGGACTCGGTGAAGAACGAGTCAGCAAAACCTCGGAGCATGCAGAATGAACGATGCCGTGCGTGCACTTACAAACGTGTGCTTGCGCCCTGGAGTTTTCTCGCGAAGGCACAGCCCTCGCTCCCCGCGGCAGCCCTGAGCGCGGCGCGTTTCCAACCCGTGGAACCGCGGGGCTATCTGTGAAGCACACTCCATGCATTATATATTTTATAAGCACAACCCAAAGCGTTTTCTTGGACACAGACCTGTTAAAAGTGGTGTTGGTCTGGAGCAAAATTCAGCTCCCAGGGCAGGAGAGGAGAACAGAAAATAACGCCGCACGCTGTTAGCGCCCGGGTACCCGCGTCCCAAACCACCCCGAGCGCTCCGACGGGGAGCCGGCAGCATGAGAGGAAGCAGAGCCCCCGTCCGGCCCCCGCTCTAAGCAAACAAACACGGTTATCACCAGGCAGCGGGGCATCGCGCCAGTCCCGGTTAAAATTAAACAACAGCGAGAAGAAGTTATTGCAGCGCGAGAAGAGTCCCGGACGAGAACGATTATTCACGCGAAGCCCCGGGAATATATCTTGTCACAGGGCCGGGCCTCCACATCTGCTTCGCCACCAGAGGATCCTTTACAAACAGCTCCTTTAATGCGAGCGAGCAGCCCGCGCGCAGACACGCAGCCCAAAAATACATCTCCTCTCCTCCTCGCGCTATCCCGCGCTTGGCAGGGAACCAAACATAAGGTTCGGCTCCTAGTTCAAAAAGCCCTTCTTCAGGAATCGACTACGAGCCTGGTTTAATAAAAAAAAATCCGCCCGGCTTCCTCCGGGGAGACCTAATGGGATGCAGAGCCCCGCACCTCTCGGGGCTGCTCCCGACCTGCTCGGCATTGGGCACAGAGGGAATTTGGTGGTGAAATAAACCCAACGTGTGCAAGCTTCCAGCCTTGCTGGCCTCTGGAAATGGGGGAAACCGGGCAGCACAAAAAATAACGGAGCACAAATCCCTTTTTGGAGGGGCTGGATGAGGTGTGCTGCTCACTGCATCCACGGTGGGAGGCCGCGTTGGCTCCAGCGAGGCATCACGGTGCTGGGCACCCGTGGACTCTTCCTAAGCAAAGAGGAGGCATTTTCCTATGTAAAGGGATGCTAAATTGGAGTTTTCCCTCCAAAATTCCCCCCAGTCTTCACAGCTTAAAACTTCGGGCTGGGCTGCCGACAGGGTATGCTGTGAATTCAGCATTTCCTTTACCTATTCGAAGGGAACAGCAAAACGCGAGGAAGAGACACAGCCTGCGTGGGAGACAGACGAAGGGAAAATAGTAAACACAGAAATTAGCAGTTCTGAAACGCTCGTAGATTTCCTGGATCCACTTCCCTCCTTTCCCAGCATTTTGCTGAGCACTACGGGATTCAAGCCATTATTATTTTAGGAAGGCTTTTTTGGCTTTTCTGGCTGCAAAAATAGTCATCACTTGTAAATTTAAGGCATTGCTGTCCTATCTGGTCGGGAGCCAAAAGGCATGGAAACAATAGAAGAAGTGTGAACTTTCTCCTTCATCTCAGCGAACATTAACTTCAAAGCCGGGCTGTAAACTTTCAGATGTAATGACTATTTGTCCAAAGGAGAAACACATCAGTTTGATCAATGAACGAAAGTTATAAAACACAGAGGTTACATTTGCTAAACACTTGGGGGAAAAAAATGGGATTGTATTTGGGTGCGGGGGCAAGTTATTCCTGAATTATTAGGGTGGTGGGCTGGTGCAGGTCTGGCCATCAGAGGGGTTTCTGTCCCCGAGGAGGATAATGTCCCATGAAACCGTGGTCACCCCATGTCCTCGGGCGCAGGGCTCTGCTCTCGTTGTCACCAGGGTTTCTGTGCAAGGACCCTGAGCATCACTGAGCCCCGAGGACATGAATCCCATGGGAGCCAGGGAGCAGCACTGGCATGGCCAGGCAGGGATGCCCTGGGATATCAAAGAAATGCAGGAAAATCCCAAATCCCTCCTCCTTTTTCCATAATTTCCATTCTTTTCTGTTAAAATGCCACCTGGACGTGGTCCTGGGCAGCCTGCTCTGGGTGTCCCTGCTTGGGCAGGGCTGGCACCAGGAGCCTCCAGGGGGCCCTGCCAGCCTCACCCCTCTGTGACTCTTTGCAGGGCAGAGGACTGATCAGCTCTCTAATTAAGCGCTCTTAATTAACCAGGAGGACCTGTGGCGAGGCAGCAGTGGGGATGGGTGCGTGCAGACCAGACCTGCCCGGGGAAGGAGAGAAGGAAGTGCTGGAGCACAAGAAGGGGTTTTGTCAGAGAGCTCCCTAACATCTTCTGCCAACATCTTTTTTGAATCAGCCCTGGGGGAGCGAGCGAGAGGCCAGGCGAGCCGTGTTGTCCGTGCAGGGGAGCTGGGCTCACGGGGGCAGCGAAACGGAGCCCTCCTCGCCCACCGTTCGAGCCTGGGGGTGGAGAGGGATTGCACTTAAGGGTGTCTGGCCTAAGCTGGGTAAAACCAGTGCCATGCAGCAGGTCCCGTGCTCAGAAGATGCCCACGGGTGATGCTGGAGCATGGTGCTCAGCTTCCCTTGTCCCACTGCTGCTCAAGGGATGTGCTGGGGTTTCTCCTTCCCCCTGCAAAGCCACACTTGGGCTTTGTAGGCATGGTGTGTATTGAGATCTGGTCCTTGCAAGGACAGCAGTTCCCTTCCTGTACTTTCCATCTCCACTGGATCACATCCCTGGCTTCAAAGCACGCAGGAAGCAGTGAGCCATTTTGCCACGGGCTCAAAAAGCAGCGGTCCCTTCTCTGGTTCTGTGTAAATAATAAATAGGAGTTATGTTAGCAAATGGAGGCCTGCCAGGCTCTTTGGACAGGAGGCACAAGATCTGTGCTGTGAAAAAGGAAGAAGAAAGCAAGAATCCTGGGAGCTTTTGACACGGTTGTGCAGCTGCACTGACAAAGGTGAGCTCGGGATCAAAGGGAAGCCGCTGCTGCTCACCAACACTTCGCCCAGAGCAGATATTAGACCAGATATTAGTTATCAGGCAGCAGCGCTATGAAAAGCACAAACGTGCCCTTTGCTCTTCACGAGATATGAAAGCCAGAAGGATGCCACATTAGATCGAGGGAAGCACATTGGCGTGTGCTGCTTTCTTCGGCCTTGCATCACTCCTTCGAATCCCCTGCTGCTCTGGATGGGGACGTGGAGCAGGGCTGTGGACGATCACTGCAGCAGGATCGTAATTGCAATTGCTGTCTGAGAGCTGCTTAGGGCTTCTGCTAATCCCCAGGACCCGCAGCGAGCGACTACGGTGCAGACTGGGAGCATTCAGGGGCAGGGATGCACTGCACGAAACAGCTCCGCAGGAGGAGTGAGAAAACCCACCTCTGACCTCTCGGTGTTTTCATTTCACTCAAGGAGGAGATGCTCTGAGGCACGGGCACAAATCCAGACCGAAGCCCAGACTTCTTCACTCTGGGATTTCAGCCACTTGGAAAGCCTCCCTGCTGCAAAGCCCTACACCAGGGCGTACCCCAAAGGCTGCAATCCCAGCGTAGCTCAGCTCTCAGCTGCACCATCACTCCGCTAAAAGCAAAGCCCGCCGGTTCAATGTGCACGTCCAGAGGGGCTTTCAGCTTCTAGGGAGGTAACGGGAAGGTGGCAGCAGTGAAGTCTCACGTCAGTCTCTGCAACAACTGTGTTTCAGCAAAACCTCCCTCTAAAAGCCATATACTGCATAACAGATGGTGCATCTGTTTCTGTTTCCAGTATGATCTCACTAATCACTTTTTAAGAATCTAGCGTTCAGGGTTAATCAACATGAGCTGAGTTGCAGCAAAGGTTTCTACAGCAATGGAAAAACCCCGTGCGACTGCCTTTCCCCAAGTCATCCCCTTGGACCGAGGGGTTTATCCTCGGCCTGAATGTGGCCAGCAGCCCCATGATCCCTGCAAAGCCAGGGCCTCTCTCTGAAAGGCTTCTGCCTCTTTGGGGTCCTTGTGTGTTTTACAAAGCAGAGCTGCCAGTAGTCGACTTCTCAGTCAATGAAAAAAAAAACCACCCTTAAAGCTCAAAACCCTTGTGCTTGTTCTGTAGAAGAAGGTTTAATGAGAAGGTTTCTTCTGCTTTTTGCCCCCCAGCCACCTTGAGAACAGCCACAGAGGTTTGGTTACTGACCTTTATTTCCATGTTATGGATTTTTAGTGAATATCATCGATGTTTCTATGTCCTTGCTCTCAGGACAAAACTTTTTATGATCCCATTAGGTTGTTCCATCCACTGTTACATTTTAAACACCTTCTTAGGGAGAGGTACCAATGCAGTGATGCTCACTTTTATTTCCAGGGCATGGTAATGGGTCTCCATGGGTGACTTAGCCACATGTCCTCCGAGGACACATTTCTTGGCCCTGATTTTTGCTGCCTCCATCACTGTGCACACCGGCATCCATCACTGGGGTCACACAAAGCACAGCGGAGCCATTACAGGTCTTTAAAATGACAACCTCAGCGTTTGTAGGGTAAGCACCGACGGCAGGGGGGAGAAGGCACATATTTGTGGTTGTGTTCTTTTAAAAGCTGATTTATTTTAATGGGACTTTCACAGCGCGCAGCTGGCAGCGGCAGCCAACAGACACGGCTGCTTCCAGGCTCTACTCCGAGATCTTCAACAAGCCTTGGGGCTGGTGGGGGCTGCCAGAGCCACGGGGTGCTGCTGCAGGTGGGGATGCCACAGCCTCAAATGGGGTCCAGCCTGGTCCTGAAGGAAGGGGACCCCCAAAGAAAGGAGAACTATGAAGAAAGGGGACACCTTAATAAAATACACCCTTCCAGCAGATACGGGGCAGGGCACAGGAGGAGGCAGTGAGTGGCAGCACCCTGCTGCTGGGATGGAGGCCCCCACGTGCTGACCCAACCCGACATTTGGGAAGGTTTGCTGCTTGCCAGGGGCTCTGGTCCAACTCTTCCACAAGGTCACCAGCGTTGATGCTGGGGAGGACCTGGAGCACATCCAGCATGGCCTCATGGCTCTGGTGGGAAGGGCCCAGCTGATTTTCTCCTCAGCTAATTTTCTCCTCAGTGTTGTTGTTGAAGGGCTTCAGGAGGAGCGGATGGGTCCTGCAGTTGAACTACTGGTGGTGTAGCTGTTGGTGACAACAAGGATTTGGTTTAGTGATCATGGGACCCCTTGGGGGATTGAGGACTGATGGAAAAAGAGGGGATCCACCTCACCAAATGGGGCAAATGTGGGCCAGCAGGACCGCTGAAGGCTCCCTGGTGTGAAGGGCTTCCAACTAGGAATGGTAGGGCAGGGAGATGGCGACCCACCATTACATGAGGAAGTGGTGGGACAACTCAGTGCTGTGGGTGCTGCACGGGATGGATGCAGGCCCTGCAGGAGTGGCAGGCTGGGGAGGCACAGGGGGGCAATTCCCTTGGTTTGAGGGGCTGCATGGAGCTCTGCCTTGGGGTCACCTGAGAGCTTGTGGGGGGGGATTAGCGGGCAGACCAACATGGTTTGTGGATGGCTGCTACACACCACCTGGTCAGGAAGAGGAAGTAGCTGAGGCCCTCTTCAGACAACTCGAAGAAGCCTCATATTTGCAGGCCGTGGTCCTCACTAGGGACTTCGCCCACCCTGATGTCTGATGGATGGCAACACAGCAGGGCTCCAGCCATGCAGGAGGTTTCTGGAGTACACCAACTCAGTAAGTTTGCAGAGGAGACAAAATGGGGAGGAGCAGTTGATGTGCCAGCTGGTTGTGGTGCCGTTCAGTAACACCTTGACTGGCTCAAGAAACAGGCTGGCTGGACCAGATGATCTTGAAGGTCTTTTCCAACCTTAATGATTCTATGATTATGTGCAGGAATCTCATCAAATTCAACAAAGGCAAATGCCAAATCCTGCCCATGGGGAGCAATGACCCCAGACACCCATGCACACTGGGAGCTGACTGACAAGCAGCTTTGTAGAGAAGGACCTGGGGCTCCTGGCAGACATCAAGTTGACCTACAAACCAGCAATGTGCCCTCATGGTGAAGAAGGCCAATGGCTTAATGTGCTGGATTAAGAATAGTATCACTAGAAGATCAAGGCAAGTGATCCTTCCCATCTGCTCAGCATTGGTGAGAAACATATGGGGTGCTGTGTCCAGGTCTGAGCTCCCCAGAACAAAAGAGACTTTGATATATTGGAATGAGTCCTTTGAAGGGCCATGAGGATGATTCAGAGACTGGGGCAATTGATGTAGGAGGAGAGGTTGAGAGTGCTGGGGTTGTTGACCCTGGAGAAGAGAAGGCTCAGGATCTTGTAACAGAGTGTCTACATCAGTGTGTTTAAGTACCTGATGTTGGGGTAGACTAAAGAAGACAGGGCAAAACTTTTCTAAGTGGTGCCCAGCTCAGGACAAGAGGCAATAGGCCAACTGAAATACTCTTTTACGCTGAAGGTGGTTGAACACTCAGGATGCTCCCCAGAGAGGTTGTGGAGTCTCCCTGCCTGGAGGTACTCAAAACCTGACTGGACATGGTTCTGCACAGCCTGCTCTGGCTGACCCTGCTTGAGCCAGGGCTCTTGGATTAGATGCTTTCCAGAGGTGCCTTCCAATCTCAACCATTCTGTCATTCTGTGGAATTTGTTTTAATTTCCAGCACAGTTATTTTAAAGTATTCCAGCCATTTGTACCTCAGTAAGTAAGAAACTTGGCTTTAAAGCCCAAGAGCACATTGAATCTTTACTAAACCCGTGGTGCCAGAGTTTCAGGAGTGCTTTAGCAGTCTAACAAACCAAGGAAGTACAAAATGTGCCATGTGAGTCAGATGTGTCTACTGCATCTACCATATGATCCTAAGTTTCTCAAACAAAACCATTTGCTGTCAGGACAGAGTGGAGCCAAGTTAGTGTGATTCAAGTTGGAGAGTCAATTTTGTGTAATGTCAGAAGGAGTTACCTAGTGCCACCCAGTGTTGGCAGCTAGAAAAAGAAAGGTTAAATATGGTTACAACAGGGTGTAGTCTAGTGAAACAGGAAAAAAAGAAAAAAACAAAATCCCAGCTCTTGCTTTCTGTATCAGAGGTGAGCAATTGCACAGAAGCCATTCAGCACTGAAGTCTGGGAGACAGCTGTCCCTCAGCAGATCCGTGGCTTAGATGTTAAAAAAAAAAAAAAAAAAAAAAAAAAAAAAAAAAAAACTTGCACCTTTTATATTCACATTTCAAAGCATATAATCAGTCTGAGAGAGATGTAGATGGCCTCTTACACCATGAGACTCACTCCTCTAAGCTAACATGAGTTAGATGTTCAGGAATTTAGATGAGAAACAACTTATGTGAGAGGTGTCTCTTTCCTGGGATAGGTGGAGCACAGTTAAAACATTACCTTTTTTTCCCCTTTTATCTCAGATGCTGCATATGACCTGCATTTCCTTGAAGCCTTTTATATTATATGGGATCTCACGTATATCAGACAAGGAAATAAATACTCTCCAGTCAGTCTTTTGATGACTGAATTAATTATGCTTTTGTCCTTCAAAGGACTGTGCAAAACTCATTGAGTGTCATGGTCAGACAGGGAAACTGAGGCACGGAGCCAGCATTAACCTCCCTGTCACAGCAGAAAGCTGGGTCCTGTCCAGGAAGGGATGGAGAGGACCTGGAGCCCAGAGCCCGAGAGGGAAAGAGGGGAAGGGGAAAGTAAGGCACTGAGATGCTTTGAGCCCACCAGGCACTGGCAGTGAGAGGATCCCAGGGTTGTGGTTTTATCTGCAGTGCCCATGGCAGAGAAATCCTCCTTCAGCCCCTTCTTCTACCTTGGACTCCTTTACTCTGCCCTGACGTGGTCTCATTTCCCAAAGAAACAAAGACAACAGTGGCTTGAGCAGTTCTCTGCCAATTCTTTATTTTACCTCATAGAAGACAGAGGGCCAAGGAGAGTCTGACGCAGGAGTATAGCGCAGATGAATACATCACAAACAGTAAGCTGAAGGGTGGTTGCCCTCCAAACCCATGTCTTCACGAGGTGACACACTGGTTACTGGTGTTTCTGGAGGTCAGGGATCCCTCCTGACATTTGTATATTCTCCTCCCACCCCTCGAGCCCCTGTGGCGCTGCTGGTTGCACAGCAGATCCCTTGGGTTGCTGCCTGCCAACAAGAAGCCTCCTCTCTAACCCACCTCCTGAGCTCCTGGAGGCAGGCCATGTGCTGAAAACTTCCACTCTGGGGTCAACATCCTTGGGGTGCTCTTTCTTTTCTTGACAGTCCTCGAGGACCTGGGAGCTGAGCTGGCTCTTCTGGCTCTCAGCGCCTGTGGGAAGACCTCCACAGTCATTAATTACATCTGTGTGTTTCACTGGGGCCCCACACAACCTAGGTGCTCTCTGCAGCTACAAGACTTTCAATCCTCCTCCCACAGAGCTTGCAGCTTAAAAACGGAGGCAGAAAATCGCTAATTCCAGTGAGGACTGCTCAGCCTGGGCCTAAGGAATTCTTCAAAAAGAGACTTGAGAAGGTTTTTAGTGTAGGTTTGCAATGAGAGCCAGTCCCTGCCCCGAGGTTCTATGGTCTCAGCAATTGGGGTGAAACAACAGGAATGGGACAGAAGCAGGAGACCTGCGAGTCCCTGTGTTACACAGCGTAACTCTGCTCAGTTTGCAGGTCCAAGACGTTTTTAAACCTATAAATAAACTGGGGACGTTAATGATGCCATTAATCTTGGTTGGCCGCCGTCCCGGCTGTTCTCAGTGGCGAGGTTACCTTGCATCGCCCAGCAAAAGTCGGTCCCTGGGGGAGGGACGGATGCTGCACTCCCGGCCCCAGCAGACACAGCCCTCTGCGGGAGGACACTGCTGCGGTCCTTGGCTGAGCACCAGGAGGAGGTGTCCCCAGCGCCAGCCCTCCTGGCCCGAGGCCTGGAGGGAAGCGCAAGAAAACAGTTTTCAGGTGACAAGTGACAGGAAAACGCAGCCGTGCTGCTCGATGCAGAGGGTTTGTGCTGGTGCTGCAGTCCCTGTGGCAGAGATGCTCTCCTCGCCTCTTGCTAGGACATCCCCTGATGGAGACCCTCTGCTCCTCTGGACCCCTAGGAGCCTGCTCCTCCACCTCTGCATTTCCAAGGGTGGAAAATGGCAGGGCTGTGAGCTATGGGACATGGGGAAGCCCACAATGGGACCCCAGCACACCTGCCCAAGGCAGGGAGTTGTCCATAGGGAGAATGAGGTCTTCACTGAGAGCTTCTCACCCGACACTCACACCAGCACTCAGCGCTTCCCTTGTAGATGGAGAGAGAAGAGGCCCCATCCCTCTCCACCCAAGGGGAAGAAGGGATGCAGGGACGCAGGCAGGAAAAGGTGTTTTTCTTCTCTCCTGCCAACATCAGTGGGGAAAACAAAAAGTGGCTGCGTATTGCTCTTGTCATCTTAGTGGGTGACGTTGGTGGTAGGGTGATGGTTGGACCAGATGGCCCTGGAGGTCTTTTCCAACCTTACTGATTCCGTGATTGTACAAAGCTGGTCTGAGCTAGCTCAATATATAGGGACCGCAACGCACCCCTGCCTTGTCAGGTATGGTGAGACACCAGAAAAGCTCCATCTCTCCTCTTCACTAAGGTCTCAGTACGGGACCCACTGAGGAGAACAACCCCAGGACCACGTCTGCGAGGGAGAACAGCAGCCCGATACCTACCCTTGGCACTCGCTCTGCATCCGGGGCTGCGCTGGCTGCGGTGGTTTGGCTGTAGACCCTGTGCTCCCTAGGTTCATCTTACCACTTTACCATGCCTTTGTTTACAATTTCTGCTACAATATGCCAGAAATTAATTCCTAAAAGTATAAACAAGGATTTCTCCTATCTAGGAAAAATGAAGTTTGCACATACTGGAAACAGGTCCCTTTGAAAACCAAGCCTACTCAGCTTTCCTCAGAACTGCCTGCTCAGATGTCCAAAATGGTCAGGCACAGCCACATGTGGTTAGAGAATTAAACGCTCCCCTACCACCGGATAATAACGCCGGCCAACCTTCTCTTTTATTTTTGTATTTTGCCCAAGAAGTTGCGACACTGTCTCAGCAGTAGCAGCAAGGATTTTTTTACACTCTGGTCCCAGGTGATGTGTGGCTCCAGCAGTTATTGGGACTTACTTTCCTGGAGCACTCAGCACCGTGACTCAGTTTCCTTACCTTCACAGATAGTACCCGATTTTCTTTGTGCTATTTACTCTTATTTCCCAATTTCTTAAATGTTCTGGATGCCACTTCCTATAAAGTATCAACTAAGGACAATTAAGAGAGGTTTGGATGCTTTTCCTTACCTTACCAATGACATTTTTGGGCCAATGTCGGCAGTTTTTCTGTGGAAGATCCAACCCTCTTGACCTGGCTTGCAGCTCACAATGTGACCTGCTTTCCCTCAGGAACTGCAAATAAATGCATTTAATTTGCTTGTTTTTTGCTGTTTTTCCCTGACGACATCCACTGGGCCATCTGAACGCACTGGTAGTGCTACAGCTTCCATGCCATCTACCCTCTTTTAGGGGTTACTAAAGACGAGGGAAAACCACCTATGAAGGACAAACTCCCATTGATTTGTGGTGTTTAGGGGTCAAGCAGAACGTGAGAACAAGGTGAGGGTCTGTGGAGAACTGGGCAGCACGTGTCCGGCACAAGGAGGCAAGGTTTGGTGCGGTGTGTAGCCCGTTTGGCGAGCAGGGAGATAATTGGGTCCAGCCCTGTGTGCTGCTTCTGGTAAGGGGAACTATGTGGGACACCAAGCCCTATGCGGCGGAGGGAAAGTTTGATGAGCTTTCCTAGTTTTAATTGATACAGTTTTTATTAAATCCTAATCGCTACTTGTGGACTTTGTTGAGCTGTTGCTGGGACTGGGAGTCTTTCTCAATGGGATTTCATCAGTTGGGTTTGCTTTGCATATATTAGCTTACTGCCTTTAGAGAGTTGGCCATCTAAACCCCATTGGTATAAACTGGGGCAACGTCAGCCTTGGAAGGAGCTGGGCAGAAAAGCCCCTCAAAATCCCAGTTTTACTCCTGATTCTGTGTCTGGTGGAACAGCGTGTCTGGTAAGAAACCAGCCTGCAACTGGAGCCTGGCAGCAAACACACGGAGGTACTCCAGACAGGCTCGACTTAACATTCACCTTGACAAAGTAATCAACCTGTCAAGCAAAGGAAGTCCTCGCGGCCAGACTGGTGATGGAAGGTAACTAATACTCCATCTGCAACATCAGGCAATAAAGGATTTAAAATATTACAGGAGAGGAGACCTGAAATGTTAGAGAAGAGAGTGTACAAAGAGAAGGGGAAAGATTAGCAACATGCAAGAGCCAGAAAAAAAAAAGAAAAAAGAAAAAGAAACACCAGAAATGTTTCATATTGGCTGCAAATGAATAACAGCCTCAAATGAAGTGGTTAAGGCTTGTTGCATATGGTAAAAATACGGGCTAAGCCAAGCAAACAGTCTCGGGCTAGTGGCACAGAAGAAACAATCCCCCTAGAGCAAGAAAAGGCATCTGTTTATTTATCCTGGTTATGGAAATGTCCTTGCCCAATGTCAGCAATGCTGAGCGCTCTGTGGGCAGGTTGCACCATCTCCTGGCTCTGGAGGAGACCCGAAATCACTGCCCTGTATGCGAAGCCCCCAGCCAGCCCTGCTCCTTCCAGCTCCCCTGGGGGCACGGAGATCAGAGGGGGCCGCCTGCAGCAGCATGGATCCCTGAGCTCCCCTGAAGCAGCACCTGTACAGAGCCACTCTGCAGGGATGGGGTTGCATAAAAAGGGCCTTCGATGGTGACGCCAGCTAAATTAATTAAATTAAAATCCAGCAAAGCCTCACTGCTGCTTTGTAAAGCCTGATGTCTTGAGTGAGGGCTGAGGATCCACACCCCATCTGCAGAAGACGCTTTGGAGACCACCTGAGGCATTTGCACATCAGGCACAGAAATGTGAAAATCTCACTTGTTAATGTTGATAATTAACTATTATATTTGCCTGGGAAAATGTGTGCTGGAAGCAATTCCTTCAGGAGGCTGCGGTCCAAGGCAGTGGGAGCCCAGGGCTGCACTCTGTAGGTCAGACCAGATATGCAGATGATAGGTTTGCTCCCCTTGTTCCACGTGGGTACTGAACACACTATGGGATGCAGGAACACTGGAAATTACCTCTGCTACATAAACCTGGCATTTCAGCTTACCTCCGATGTGGCAGAGCTTCCAAACTCTGCAGGCCTGAACAGACTGTTGTAGCTCATTTGGGTTTCTCACCGTCCTGGAGGAGTTATTAGGCTGTTGTGAGACTGAGTCTCTAATTAGGTCCCTATAGCGGTAAGATTGTTTCCTCTGTAATCACTCAGTGGGAACTGGTGCTTTCTCCTCTGTATTCAGATTTTTATTTCTTTCACCCACATCGTCTGTCCAAAGCCTTGAGTCTCCCAGTCCACTGGATGCAAATGACTTTGGCATTCACTATAAGGATGTTTCCTTCCAGCTGTTTCACGTTTCCTTTCAACAAGCTCTTCTAGAGAAATTTATAATGAATTAACTCAAGGCTGGACCACTTGTTAGTCTCTTAAATCCAGTACTGCTTCAGATATTGATTAGCTGGTTTAATTTTTAACTCTCGTAGAATTGGTAAGTCCAAGATGTGCTGTTGCACACCACAATCGGGAGATGGTTCCCAGTTAGGCAGAGCAGCAGCCATGGGCAGTACACATGAAGTAAGCACGCAGAGGGACTCTACTTCTCCAGCATGCTGTCCAGAGGAAATGGTTCAGTTCACAGGGAAAGTTATTGGAGACCTGGAAAAGAAAGAGTCTTGCTAATTTAAGCATATGTGAAAAATGATGCAATGCAACGTGCAGAACATTTCACAAGCATCTTACAAAAGTGATATTACACAAATGCACCTTTCTCTACATTTTTTCCATATCCTCTTTTCTGTTTCTTGTTTCTGAGCACATCCTTCGATATAAGCAGAACTCCAGAGTCTTAAATTTGGGTCCTTGTATGAGCTCCTACACAAAATCGGTCTGATTTCTGCAGACTCTGCCCTCCAAAGTCCCACATCTGCAGGTGTTCAACCATTGTGAACATCAGGTCATTAGTGCATTGGCAACTAACTGCTGGTTTAAGCACCCGATTTTCATCGGTTTGACTTCCAGCTCTAAAATTTTGGCCTAGAGGTAAGCAGAAAACTGGAATTTGTACCCCAGAGCCTGGAAACACACTAGTCATTCAGTTGCCTAAGCTCAGGCTGAATTGAAGGCTCCTCGCCTGTCAGAAGACTTAAAACAAAACAGGAAGTTATTAATATCAGAGACGGAGCTGACTGGAGAGCCGAACAATATAAAGCAGAACGTGTCTCCCCTTTTTCCTGTTTATCTCTTGCTGTGTCGGAACACGGGAGATGAAGCATCAAGGAGTTTCTCAACTGCAATTTGGCGCTGCAGGGCAGCACAATTGGAGCTGCAAACGGTCCACACCATCCCAGTAAAGACAGCATCTCTCTCCTACAGACCTTTGCCATGCTCTGAACCAAATATGCAGCCTGGTTTGAGATGATGGGGTGGAACACGACACACCAATGCAGTTTGCATGTGGCAGGAGCTTAGAGAAAGCGAGCAATAAGCGAAACTGCGGGGGAGGGCGATAGGCTGGCTCCATGTAATTACCTTAGGAAAACACTGGAACTAACGAACTTTCTCCCGAGAAAGGGCCATTAGATTTTTAATTAACACAGGCCATTAGGACCACAGCTCCATGCCACGGCTGAATGATGGTTTATCAAACAGGACCAAATTGCTGGCACCGACCTGGGAGGAAGCTGGAGCATCACAAAAAAATACCGTACGTACCGGGCTAGCAGTTATGGCATAGAAATGAGCCAAACTTGCTGGCCTCATGGCCAAGCCTTGTTGCATTAGCACAGCACATGCCACAGAGTGTTTGGCCCTCTGAGGGCAGAGCCGGAGGGACAACCTGTTGGGATTTGGGCTCGCTGGCTGTAGGAGCTTTGCTTTGCTTCGCTAGTCACTGTGGAGGTGAGCAGGGGAGGAAGCTGCCTCTCCAGGCACAGCTACTCACAGAGCTTCTCACAAAATAAAATACTTTTCTTGGCCCAGAAAAACTTGCACCAAGCAGGAAATTAAGGGTAAAAAACAATACTACTTACTTGTTTCAACTTAAAATTGAGCAGGTGGTAATTCCTGGTACAGCTTGGCTTTTCTTTCCAAACCAAAGCACAGAACAGCTAACACTGGCAGTAGGTACCAGCTCCCTCAGAAAGGTTTCCATTCTCCTGGTGAAACAGGAGATTGGATGTGAGGATTCATTTTGCTTGGTTCCTTCCCTCTTTTCCTTTACTCATAGGTTTGGGGCTGTTGCCCTTTTCCCCGACCTTTTACTTGGCTGTTCGCAGCTGTCAGAAGCAGATTCACAGAACCTGATCACCACCACGGAGCCTTCCTCCTCTCTTTACACCAGCAGAACACGTAGTGTTTGTGGAGGGAACCTGCACAAGAGAAAAAGAAATAGAGAGGCGTTTGCTTTCCCGTCCTCAATACGGCTTCAGCTGCGAATCCATGAAAACAGGCACATGGCTTTCTTTCCCCAACCCACAAACAAAAAGGTGAGCTCACCTGTCCCTTTTTAAAATGAAAAGACTCATCCTTGATCCCAAGGCCACTGGGGCTGCAGATGCCAGAAGACAAGGGAAAGCAAAGCACCACGGATTTCATTGCTACCTCAAGGAAGTCAGCTGAGAATGAAGTCACGGAGCTGTCTCCCAGAAGGACATCTTTCTCCCACGCAGGCCACTGCAGGTGGTGCCGAGCAAGGGCAGGTACAGCAAGCAGCTGCAAGACTCCTGGCCCAGCACTGGTGGTCATTGCTACAGCCCTTACAGGACTCTTTTGCTGCCCCAGGCTTCATCCTTACAATGGAAGAAAACGCTGCTCTCTTGTATAGGGGCAGAAGATGACAAAATGACCGGCCCAGGCGGCTGGAAGATGGAGCTTCACGGTACAGCTGAGTCAGTCTGACAGCGTCGTGCTGCAGATGCAGATGGGCTCCTCGCCAGCTCTGGTGCTCTGCTCCTGTTCCTGCCTATGCACTTTGCTGCCTCCCACCCCAAGGACTCTGTTTCAGGGATCTAAACCAAAGAAAACTCTCCCTGCAGACCAAGGCAGCCTCCCAAGTAATAGCTTAGCCGCTAGACCTCCTTTTTTTTGCAAGTAGGCAACTAGAAAAAAGAACAGAGCAAAGGTAAGGGGAGGGGAGATACAGCACCTCTACAGGCTCACATCCTTGTGATGCCATACTCTTTTTTCCCCCTTTTATCTCTCCAGAAAGCCTGTCCATGGATGAGCCAGGCCAGCTCCTCACCAGCAGGCAGCACAGCTCCTCTCCAAGCAGTCACCTGCCTTTCCTACGCATGGCTAGCACGGGACCAGAGGAAGAACCACTCACCTTGGCCTCGCCCTGACACGCAGCAGAGATGCAGGAGCTGGGAAGCACCCCCTGCTGTTGCAATATACGCCAGGCTCTGCCAGCAAAGGGTCTCTAGATGCTGGCAGCACTGCTCGCTGCCTGCTTGGCACTAGCAGGGAGCCGAGAGATGGGTGGCTCCTGCCTGAGCCCTTGGGAGAGCAGCAGGAGGAGGAGGAGGAAGAGGAGGAGGAGGGGGAGGAGGAGGGGGAAGGGAAGTGTAGGAAGAGCAGTTTCAGATGAAGTAGAATTAAGCAAGAAAACAGAGTGGTTGCTAGGAAAATAAAATTAATGGTATAGTTACAAGTCATTTTCACATTTTAACCAAGAAATACAGGAACAGGTGAAATGAAGACGAGTGAAGTCAAGGCATCCTACAGAGCAAATTAGTGAGCCTTACAGCAAATCATTGGCTATATACAGCTCCAGTCAAATGTTACTTTACAGCTGAAGGTCAGCTACCCTAAGTGCCCTGAAGGATCCCCTCTGCTCTCCAAAGCACATAGTCAAAAGATAGTGCAGAGTGAACCTACTCAGGGCCTCGTATGGCACTCTCCAATTCCATATCTGAAGGCCTCCCGGTCTTTGAAGTATTAATCTCCTGTGCCCTGGGGGTATGGAAGTGTTATTCTTACTTGAAGAATAAGGGGCAAAAGGCTGAGGCAACTTGAGCAGCTTGCCCAAGGGAGTCGCTGGCAGAGCAGAAACCTGGCTGTAACTCATCTAAATCGCAGGCTAACACCTGAACCTGCAGACACACCCTCTTCTCCCCCAAAACGTGAGAAAAGGAGAAACAAAAGCAAAGACATAAAACAGTGGTTAAAGTCATTTGAGAGTCCTCAGCACAACCTCCCACGCAGCAACCACCGCACAATCCTGGCTGGTTTCGCCGCTGCCGCGTTACCTTTCCCCTCTCAGCTTCTTTGTTCCATCCTGACACGAGCTGGGAGCTGCCCGAGGCAGAGGCTGTTCAACCATCCCCATTGCTTCGCTTGGGGTATCTTGCAGAGGGATTGAGAATCAGCTTATTTAATGCCACATGTGTCCGCCTGGGGAAGGCTTTCCATCCCTTTGAGCAGACCACAGAAGCAATACATGCGAGCAAGAGCCGTCGGAGCAAGGTGGCCAGGTTTTGCTTTCTCTGCTCGCTCTGGGATTTTTGCCTTTAGTGAGATTATTTAGGTTGCAGGCAATAGCTCTTGAGGGTGACAAGGATCTGGCTAGTGAGTCAAAACAAGCCTGGAAGCCCTGCACACAGCAGAGATTGCTTTATAGGAATGAGGCCCTGCAAATGAATTGTTTATGAAAGCTCTGATGTCCAAACTGTTGCTGTGGAGGATTGATGTGTAGAGATGTGAGCATGTGTTCCTCCTCCACTACTGGCTATTCCTGTGTATTTCCTCTCTCCTTGCCCTTCAAGGCTTTGCTCTGAATATATCGGTGTGTACTGTTCCTGAAGAGTCTTGGGAGAGAATCTAGAGGGCAAAGATTTGCTTCAAAGCAGATCTTCAAACATCTGTTTGTACTTACTGCACAAATATTTAGCACACTACAGCACATAGCTGCCTGTAGCTTCAAGGCAAACATGAATGCTAAGAGGTATTAAATGCTCTAAAATATAAGCAAGATAGCCTGGAATAGCTTATCCGTTAGGTGGTAATGGGTGAGGAAAAGCTCATTGTATATTTAAGACCCAGTCCTTTTCCCAGTTTATTTCCATGTTAGTCATGGCATCTGGAGAGAAAAACTCTCGTGTGTTTCAGCCTGGGAATAACGCTCAGATCAGAGCTGGTCCTGACGTGCTGCTGCAGCGGCTCCTGTCTGCCGCTGCCCTGGGGTGCAAGGGCAGGCTCTGGCCAGCTGCCCTCTGGGTCACCCAAGGATGGAGAGGACCTCTAATGGTTGTTGATGTCCAGAGAAGGGCTACGGAGCTGGTGAAGGGCCTGGAGCACAAGTCCTATGAGGAGCAGCTGAGGGAGCTGGAGTTGTTTAGTCTGGAGAAGAGGAGGCTCAGGGGAGATCTTATTGCTCTCTGCAGCTACCTGAAAGGAAGGTGTGGGGAGCTGGGGGTCGACCTCTTATCGCAAGTAACTAGTGATAGGACTAGAGGGAATGGCCTTACGTTGCACCAGGGGAGGTTCAGGTTGGAAATGAGGAGACATTTCTTCTCAGAAAGAGCAGTCAGGCACTGGGATGGGTTTCCCAGGGAGGTGGTGGAGTCACCGTCCCTGGGGGTGTTCAAGGAAAGGTTGGACGTGGTGCCTGGGGGCATGGTTTAGTGGGTGACATTGGTGGTAGGGGGATGGTTGGACCAGGTGATCTTGGAGGTCTTGTCCAACCTTAATGATTCTGTGATGGCCAGGCCACCTGCTGCAATTGCAGCTAAGGGTAAGGGGCGATTTGCCCAACGTCAGAGGTCCTAGTTGGCTGTACAGGAGCACAAGGGGAAGCCTCTGGCCTCCGATTAGCATTTGGTTGCAAATGAACACGTTATCACCTGCTGTTGCTTGATGTCACTCTACCAGGACACTTGTACCATTGCCCAGGAGAGAGGCACTGTGCTTGTTTCAGCTGCTAGGAGCTGGTGATGGTTTAGCCCCATGCTCTCCTGCTAGGTGAGTGAGGAGTTCATTTGGCTCGCTGAAATCCCCGAATCACCTTCCGAAAGGGTCAGCCGATGGCCAGTTCTGGTGCACGGAGGGGACAGAAACACAGGACAGAAGCTGTGAGGACAGACGGCGTGGCAGCGGTGCTGGCCTTGATGGGCACAGAGCATTAGGGACAACATCTCAGTATCTCCAGTTCACAGACTTCTGTATGGTCTAATCTCACCTCCTTGGAGATTTCAGCTAAAACACAATTTGGAGCAGCTCTGCCCTGGACATATGTTGCCTTCTGCCAAGTTTGCTGCAGGGACAGAAATCCTTGCCAGCGGAACAGTCATAAACAGCTGGGCTGGTTGCCTCTTCAGTCACCTCGCTATGATTTGCTAGAGCTCATTTGTCAGAGCCCTAAATCACAGCACAAACACTGGAAAACAGCCTGAAATGGATATGCCTAGACCACAAAACCTGCAAATTCTCTGCAAACATGCAGTCTGTCCCAAAAAACAATGTCTTCTCCAGGACAGATAATGTTTGTTCTCCAATCCCAATAGTGCCAGCAATGAAAGCACTTTGACACCGATATTTCTGGTGGTATGGGAATGTCCCTGGAGATTGTAAGGTAGTTACTGCACGGACAGAAGTTTGTAATGCAAATCCGGATTCAGTTCTACGTTTCTGGAGCTGAGGAGGGCTTTTCCACTGTGTTGAGCTAATGCAACTGAGCCAACAGGAATTAATGCTATGCCCTTTTCTGCCTGTTGAGACATGGTGAAGGAAGGCAGCCACCTTAAATCAAAGGGTCCAGATTCAGGGAGGTGCTCGAGCTAGAAATCAGAAGGCAGTTTACAGATACTTTGATAACTTGAGCTTTTATCATTCCACAGGCCCCAGAGATCACTTGGTGAGGGCTGAGTGAGTTTCCTCGTATGGTATTTGAAGGCAAAGTCAATCTACATTTGCTTCCCAACAGGCAAGCCCAGGCAGCTACAGAGTGTTTTAAAAAGGGGAGATTAAACACAAGTTTTCAGTGCTACTCTCTGAAAAGATACAATCGGTTCTATCGTTTGGAGCTTAGGAGTTAGGAGTTTAAATCTGATGTAGGCAGCTTTGAAGCGCCAGTTTTGTCAAGAATATCCCATGCTTTGTCCTATCTTGAAAACTGGATTGTTTAGTTATTAAGGGAGATTAATGTAATCTCTCTGTCTATGAAATTGGATTTTGAAACTGCTTGCTCACTGTACGATCTCAAGTGCAGTGAATAAAACCTCCGCTCCCATTCATGTTGCTACAAACGGCGGGTCACACCTTGTTTGAGCCCAGGGTGTGCTGGATCGCAACTAGGCCAAAGAGCCTGGTGGGCCGCACCAGGAGGGCGAGGGCAGCTATTAATTCCCCTCAGCTTCATGCCAGGGAGGCCACGGGTGACACACTGGGTTCCTCTGGGCCCCTCAGAGTGAGGAAGAGGGGTACCAAGGTGGTTGAAGCATAGGCCTCACAAGCCAGGAGCAGAGGCTGAGGGAATGTGGTGGGTTTAGTCCACAGATGGGGAGACGAAAGGGTGATAGGCTCTTGTAAATCACACCTGCCTCAGGGAGTCACAGGAGTGACACAGACTGACACCACACGTGAGTGGCAGATGGTGATGTGAGGGGCACCAAGCCACAACGGAGGGTTGGACGTTAGGAAAAACATCTCCCAGAGAGGGGGACTCTCTATCCTTGGTGGCTCTCAAGACCTGGTTAGACAAGGCCAAGGCTGACCTGACCTAGCGCGATGGTCCTTTGCTGAGCGGGAGCCTGAACAAGCTTGGGACCTTCAGAGGTCCCTTCCAATCAACATTTCTGTGATTTTGTGGTTTTCCCAGTTTGAAGAAGCCGAGTGCTGTTCAGCTACGTGGGTCCATATCCTTTTATGCTAGTTAATGATCTGAAAATCCTGAAACAGTATTTAGAAAACATTTCAGTAGGACTTGAGGACCTGGAGGCCACAGGCCACAGCCACCAGGTTAGTTTGGGCTCCAGAAGGACAAACATAGCTACACAGATGTGCACATGCACAAGCTGAAATCCCATGCTTCCATCTAGAACAAAAGGATCCCTTAACCTCAAGAGGAGAAATGACTGTATGCACAGCCCTGTGATAACCAGCCTGTAACAAAAGCTAAGGGGTACCAGCTGGGTGGAAAGCAGCACCAAGTCAAAGCAATGGAGCTCTGGCAGTTGTGTCACTACGCTGTCCAGTAGCACAAATATTCTCCAACTTCTTCTGTTCCTCCTCGAGGAAGGAATGTACTATCAGAAGTGATGATGACCACCCATCCCATCCTAATTGTGGACTACCTGCAAGGTACATCATGGGATCACCAGAATAGCATCTCTGAGCTCCACACTGAGGAAGACAGAGGGACACAAGTGAGAAGTAAGATGAAGACTCTGCTGGCCTTTCACCAGCCTTGGGAAACTCATAAAAACTGCCTTTGAAACTTGGAAAGCCAAAGTTGAAGCTGATTCTACTGAATCAGGGTTAGCAAGGCAAGGCAAAGCCACTCTACTGAGTGCTGTGTTCATCAGATCCTGCTCTTCTACCACGTGGTTTGTATTTTTTCTTTTTTTTTCTTGGCATACTCCTCTACCTTTCTAAGGAGGGTAATTTAAAATGCGTGTCATTATCCATGCATAGAGGGGAAAAAAAAAAAAGAAAAGAAAAGAAAAAAAGCAAGCAAGGTTTCCTCTGCTGGTTTATTAAGCTGAGGGCTGCCAAGAAACTAACAGTAAAGGTTAAGAAATCTGAGCTCCTCCTGCATGTTGCTTCCCCCTTCCATGGCCAGAAGCAGCATGTTGTGCTCTCCTCCAACACCCCCTCTGCCTGGGAAACGTGTCTGGCAGTCCTGTGAACACGGTCTGGCCATGAGTGTTGACAGTCCAGTTCCTTCACTCAGAGGTAAACGGTGGGAGAAGAGATATCCCAGGGCAGGAGGCAATTGCTGCAGTGTCAGGGATTTCTGCTTGTTGTCAGCTAACCCAGACCTTGCCTCCTTGGAGCAGCTTCTGTTCACTTGAGGTTCCTGGCTATAGGGACTCTATCGCTGCTTCCACCACCGCGTACCCATGCACACCACTCCACAGGCAGTTCAACGACCTCCCTTTCTGTGAGCAGTGGGACCATGAAGCATCCTCTGGCTGTCTGAAACAATTGCTCTCTCTGACCCTTGGGGTATCCTTAGCCAGAGATTAGCAACTCCATCCTCCAAAATTTGTAATGTTTGCTAGCCCTTTGCATCCTCTGGATGTCCCCTGCTGAGGTGAACCTACGTGCAGAGTAAACTCATCATGACAGCACTGGCCAGAGCTTCTGACAAGCCTTCCATCTTCCGTCTGCTGTGCTGCAGCCTTATAGTGCTACCCCTTGTGGGTAGTGGGTAAAAAGAATTTTTTTTTTTTTTTAATGGTTATTCTTTCCTTTTCTGCAGCAGCTGAAAAGCTAACTTGTCTTCTGTCTTTCCCAGAAATATCTTTGACTGCACTGGCTTGAGAAGCACCCTGGCAGGAGCGAGTTTTTTAATGACTGACTGCTCCAGGGCAGCGGAGGAGTTGATGCTTTTGATACAGGGAGAAGGGCAGAAGAGAAAGAAGGCAAATGAGCGGGTGCCTGTGGTTGTTACGCCTCTCCTGATGCACCTGACAGAGACTGCAGGAATGGCTAGGTAGCTGCTGGAAGTGCTTGTATAACATGGGCAGCCCTACATCCCAAAGCACCAACAGGCACAGCCCGTGTCACCACCAGCAGTAGGCTGCACAACACTGATGGAAGGGACAAAAAAATAGTGCCTGTGTCCTCTATTTTCAAGCAGGAAAAAAATCTTTTGGATTTTCTCTTTCTTTTGGACTTTGTAGACAGTTATATTGACTGTTTATGCACAGCTTGTTTTGTCTGCATCTGGGTTACTTGCTTATCTGTCCTCTCCAGTTTTAAGTATTTGCCCACTAATTGCTGTTTCCTTGACCAAAAACTTTACTTTTGCCTTCTGAATTCCATATTGAATTGAAAGCACACATACACACTGCCCCAGTACTGCCCTCAATATGCCTCTCAGTGCTCTGAGGTGCCCTCAAGGCCAGATTCAAACCTCAAAGGGAAGAACTTGTCACAAAAGTGTTGCCTCAGGTCTTCCTGAGGGCATCCCAGCAGTCCGGGTGCCTGTGCTACTCTTGTCACCCCAAACTAGAGCTCAGCAGGAGAAGGATGACACAGAGCAGCCACAATACCTGCGTGCACTGCATTTTCAGCTTGCAGGGTGACTGGAGAGAGAGCTGGGGGGGAGCTTCTACATGGACTGGGTTGTATGCTAGGACCCACTGCTGGGAACTGACAACATTTTGTATGTACATGCAGCTTTACATGGTCTTAGCAGTATCTGAACATCTGCTACTGCTTAAAAGGCAACTCAGTAATGACCTACCTACAGAGAAGACCTTGGATATTGTTTTTTAAAGCAGTGGATAGGTCAGAATGCAAATGCTACTAGGAGAAGCTCGAGTGAGCATATAAATATTACATTTGGCTCTACCTGCTCCTAGTACGACTGCCTGCCTGTATCCACATGTTATTTCTTACAGTCAAAACTCCTTGGAGCATGCATGTTTTGTTCCTCGTTCAGAGTCCAATGCAGCACGATCCTGGTAATAAGCATTGACTCCTGGGTCCTGGAATGGTGAAAATTATAATTTTTCAACATTAACCTAGTTAGTAGAATGACTAAAACAAAATACATTGTAATTAAGCCATCCATATTTCTACAGAACTATTAGTTAATGCTGCTCTCTCTTTCACTAGCATGGCATAACTAGGATATAACAGTGTATTTGTACTGATAAGTGTTCTCGAGTGAAGAATTGAATTTTATTTGCCATCAGCAATGTGAAGTTAAGTACATTTACTGAAAACTTACTAGCCACCAATTAGCAGCATAGTGTAAGCACCATAAAATATGGAAGCAAACGTTCTTGACTCTGTCCCAGTAGGGCTGCCACTTCGATATTTCTGAAATTTAATTAAGCAAATGTCATCATTTCTAACACAAACCATCTTGCAGGAAGCATGTTTTCAATGCTTAGAGCAAAGCAGAAAGGAGTACTGGAAGCTTGAGGAGTTAGGAATTGTTCCCATATTAGGTACTATTTCCATAATGAGCTGTGTTCCTGGTTTATACATTTTCATTCACCAATTTATTACATAGTATGCACTAGGGATGTGTGTCTAGATTAAAACCTCATTTTTGTAGGTGCTGCATGAGCAAGTCATGAGACGATCCCTGGTCCTGCAGGCTCCAGTGTAGTGTCACAGTGATCTAGAAGCAGAGAATCATGGAAACATGGAATCACAGAAGAATTTGGGTTGTAAGGGACCTTAAGAACCACCCAGTCCCACCCCCCTGCCATGGGCAGGGACACCTTCCACCAGACCAGGTTGCCCAAAGCCCCATCCAGCCTGGCCTTGAGCACCTCCAGGGATGGGGCATCCACAGCTTCTCTGGGCAGCCTGTGCCAGGGCCTCACCATCCCCTGAGGGAAGAATTTATTCCTTATACCTAGTCTAAATCCACCCTCTTTTAGTTTAGGACTGTTACCCCTTGTCCTATCACTACATGCCCCTGCAGAAAGTCCCTCTGCAGCTTTTTGTAGTACCCCTTTTAGGTACTGGAAGGCCGCTCTATGGCAGGGGAAAAAAGACATGTAGAATGGGGAGAAGGTACAAACTGGTGTGTCTGGCCAACCAGCACATTCTTCAGAGTAGACAAAATCTCATTTTTAGGATAAAAATTCTATCGCATAACAGCACACACAGGCTATGTAGATGTCTAATTAATATTTAATTCAACTAGAAAGCCACAAAGGACTTCAAGATGTACCTACACTGCATCAAGTGACCATGGTCTGCAAAGCCTGAGCTGCCTGGAGCCAGGATCACTGTAGACAGATTGGTCTAGGCCTGTCTCAACAAGCTTTGACCTTTTTGCTGCCATGTAATCCAGTGTTAATGCAAATATACTCCCCTTCCTACCCTCTTTAGTACCTCTGTATGTCTTTGCAGTGCCTATGCCATCCCACCTGCTCTGGGGTTTCAGCTGGTCCTTATTGCACAGGGGTGTTCTTAGGACCCACTTTAAAGGAGCTGGTAGGGCATGGGGGGCAGGTGGGAAAATTAAAATGGCTTTATATCCAGTGCAGAGGGGAAGGCAGATGAGATAGCAAGCAGAGGTGAGATCAGACTCTGGATTCTGAAGGTATAAGGCAACAGATTATTAATGAAGGGACTTGTTTGAGTGTCTTGGTAACGTGGTAATGAGAAACTGTGTATTACTGCTTCAGCAAACACCGCATATATAACATGGCATTGTGAAATCCTTGTATACAAACACAGTTACAAGAATAAAATGATAAAAGGAAAACTCGGCCATATTTCTAAATATACTCTCTTTTTAGGGGAAATAATGTTGACAGAGCCAGAACAGGCCTGATATATCCAACTCTCATGCACATGTCCTCGGTCTTATGGTTTAATAATCATAATGAACTATGAGGGGAAGGTAAATAGTCTTCATTCCACATCTCTGAGGATAATAATAAGAAGGAAGAGATCTTAAACATTGGTAATGACTTGTAGAGCTGCACATTGCTTAAAACATCGAACACGAGCCAAGAAATACCCCTCAAGGCTGCAATCAAAAACTGTTTTTGGCTCTGCACTGCGAACAGAAATTTTATTTGATCAACAGAGTTATTGCAACAGACTTGCTGTTTAGCCTCTAGAAGCTTGTCTCTAAAGCAGCAGCCCTCAGTCTAGCTGAAGCCTCTGCGCAGCAAAGCTCTGGGCTAGCGAAACCGCAACCTCTGCTAACAGCTTTGGTTCGGTTGTGATGGCCACAACATCTTAGGTTCTTCTCCCTTTGCTAGCTCAGGAGCCTGAGTAAGTTTTCACAGGGAAATATATATATCTATATATATATGTATATATATAGATATATATATTTCTGAGTGGAGAATACTGGCAGGGAGAAAAGGAAAGAACTTAAAAATATTTTTCTAATAGAGCTTCTCAGAAAATGACAGACCTTCTCAAAATATTTTAGATTATTATTATTTTTTTTTAATGTGAAAAGTAGAAAACAAGTTAAAATTTAGAAAACTGATGGCCTATTATTCATATTTATATCTGCCATCATAAATGTGTTTCCTGCTGGTATCACTAAGGAAAAGAAGAGTTTTGAGAAGAACGATAGCTGTTAAGAGCAGAAAGTCATTTTCAGCACAGAACAAGAAGCTATACTGATCCGAGAAAGCCAAGGAATGATGCTGACTAATGCTGAGAACGACACACTGAACGCTATCTGGTAATTGTTTAGCGACATACAGATAATCAGCATTTCCAGGCTGAAGGTTTGGTGATCTGGCAACAGAACCTTTTACAAACATGGGAATAAGATTTTAAAAATTAGCAGGCTCCTGTTCAACAAAACAAAGCCAATGGGGCAGGAAGTCCATTATCTGTCAGAGACACGAGGTCTCAGATGCAAAACAGGCATGAGCTGCCCGAGATCCTCAGGAGAGAAGGAGTTTCAGGCAGACATGCCACAGGAAAGAGCTCTAGGGCCCAGAGAAGCAACTAGGTCCTCACTGAGGCCATTGGGAAAAGGTGGGCCAAAACACAGCAAAACTAGTCAATCTAAAAGTAGAGATATTTTATGTGAAATACCTCAAGTCCTACTTAAGTATAGAAATAAGAAGCCTGAAATTTGCTGGTTTAACAGTTCAAACTACTGTTAAAAACCACATGGCTTTTCTAAGTATCAGCTTTGTTTTTTGTTGTTGTTGTTTTTAAATATACATTTTTTAAAGAGAAAAGCACTAACACCAGATTTGATTACTTTTTTTTTTATAAACAGAGACTGGGGCAACTCAGGGTGTTTGCAATGAGTTGGAGAGCCTGTGACTGTCTGGTTCAAATCCAGGCAGTATGAAAAGAGGTGATGATGGGTGCTTGAGATCAAAAAGATACCTTTCCAAGCAAGGAGAAGATATTGTAGCAAAATAAAGAAAATGGGAAACAGGGAAAGAGGAAAAGCTAGCACTTTGTCCACTGTTGCATCTAGACTTTGACAGAAACAATACAAAACTTCTTCAGGAAAATAGTATGTTTATTTCTAGTGAGAAACACATACCTTAATACCCTAGTTAAAGCCATGCAGCACTGGGAGGCTCAGGTGAGCATTTGCTTCCTGCAGGGCAGCTTTGGATGTACGTTTCCAGTACAGGGGAGATAGAGATCGCAATCGCTGTACAACTGTTACACCCGATTTCTAGTTAAAACAACAAGGCAGCATCTCCATAGGGAGGTGGTGTCGGCAGGTACAAGCACCAACAGCAAGCTAACAACAGTGAGCCCTGGAGAAAGAGCGGAGAGGCCTCCCCAGGCTGCTAGGATCAACTGTGTGAGCAGTTAAACCCCATAAGAAGGATTGGCATCTATTCCCATGAACAAAAAGCTCGTTTGTAATTAAAATCAAATCCCGGGAAGGGCGTGTGGTGCATCTCTTGGAAGCATGTGGTGCACACAGGGGAGATCAGTAGTGTTCACACCATACCTTTCATCTTTTGCCTTAATAACCCACAGAGGTGGTGGGTGACAACCACCACAAAGGTAAGCACTGGCATTTCACACTTTCAGTGCTTCCTCATACACGCGAGGAGGACAAACAGCACAGGACTGCTTCCCATTCATGCCTCCATGTAACTGTGAGGCCGTGGCTGGACTCCAAGACTGTAAATGCTTCACTGGAGATCAGGTGTTAGCCTGGTCCCAGGCCAGCTCTAACAGCAAAGAATCATGAAGGTATCTCAAAGGTTTGCCCCTTCTCTTGTAAAAAAAAAGGCACTAACTCAAGAAGAGGCTCCCCCATTTTTTCACTGGAACCATTGAGACCTGAGAATCAGACTGGGATTTGGCCCACTGCACGTAGACTGGTCTCAGAAAGACTCCAGACATAGGCCCATGGCTGTTTCTAGACCTGCAGTAAAAAAAGACATCCTCTTGCTAAAAAAAAAAAATAAAAACAAAAAAAAAAAAAAAGCTCTGCACACCCCTCTTCATCCTCTGGAGCTCTGGCTGCAGACCAGGTTGATAATAAGTAAACCAGGAGGGAGGGAAGGGGCCTGGTTTGGAGGTGATGGCAACCCAGCACGGGTAACATCTGATCATTCGGAGAGCTGGGAACAAACACTGCCAAACAGCCCCATCCAGTCCATGCAACATGACTAAACAGATCTGCACAGGCAGATCTGTGCAGACTGTGAGAGGAAATCAAACACACAGAGCATGTTACAAGGCTGGCAAGCACAGTCTCTTTTTTTATTATTTTTTTTTTTCCTCCAGCTGAAACTCATCCTCCCTTTTTATTTACTTCCAAAGGGAGGAAAGGCTGAAAGAAACTACTGCCTCATCACCGAGGCATCTCACCATGTTCCGCAGTGCAGATAAGAGGAATTTTGCCTGTTTTCCTAAGAACGGCTATAGCTGATGCCTTTGCAAAAAGGACACCGAGGAGGAGTCATCCGTGAAGGGAGAAGGCAGAGATCGGTAGGATACCCTGGGGCAGGGAGAAGCTCCACAGCTTGTGTAACCTGCCAGGGTAGAGAATTGCTCTGACAAGTTACGCAGGCTTCTACAGCAGCTACGAATTTGATCCTATTAAAAAATATATATATAAAAAAACAAGTATCAACAACTTAATCACATGCCTGGATCACATGGCAGCATGGGCAACGCACAGCAGCAAGTGTTGATTTTAATTTATTTATTTATTTTTTTAATTTAAAATGGGAGTGAGGAGTGAAAGTTGGGTGGAGCTTTCTGCTGCTCACTGGGAGGGAAAATAATGTCTCTGCAACTCCTCCTGCCTTGTTTTTGCTCTCCAGCAGCAGCGTGGGGCTCACCAGGCCCTGCCAGGGCTGTCGGTGCTGCAGTTTTTCCAGGACCCCAGAGACCCCGGGTTGTTCTGCCGCCCAGACCAGCTTTGATACGGTCTCACCACCTGAGGGGAGATGCAGCGGGTTAAAAGCAGGAGCGCTGGCCCAGCACCTGACATGGCAGCAGGCCACGGTGCTCAGCACAGCAAGTCAGAGATGGCCAGAAACCAGCAGGAACGGGCCGGGACGTCTGTGGGGGGGAACAAAGAAGATCTCAGGAATGGGAGGTGTCAAGATCCCGGCACAGGGAGGGGATGCTGGCAGGAAGTCTGTGCGGGGAAGGCCGCGAGTCACGCCAACACACTGCGCCTGCGCAGGGCTGCGGCCTGTTTGACCTCACTGCAACCACGAGCACGGGCTGGCCGAGGTTGGAACGGGCTCCCATCAGTACCTACCTCTTTCCAGAGGGGGTGTGGAAGAAATCCTAGCCAGCACTTGTGTCTTTCAGCCCATGGCAAGGCAGGCCTCCCTGGGGATTAAGGCCTCACTGGCAGGGCTGCTTCCAAACCAACCACGCGCTGCCTGGTCAGATCTCACCGGTCACGCTCGGTTATTTTTTTTTTCCAGAGACACGTGTACTTTCAAAGTCATCTTGCCTAAAAGTTTCTCAAAGCGAAACAGGGTGTTTTAACTCACAGAAACCTTTTGGGTTTTGCACTGTTCTGTTTCCACCTCTCTTCATTTTCTGTGGTGGCAGAGACCCCAAAGGCTCAGATCAGCAAAGCAACCAGTTTGCTGTACTGACAATTTCCAAATGAAACCCCCTATCATTTCTTCACCCAGTTCTCTCACGCAGTGCCTACAGATCTGCGAGTCTTATGCTGGGGGTCCATTTTCAGTAATCCCGTTCACCGTAGACGTGGATTTTCACAGCGAACAAAAATAACATCAGGTCAGCAAACCCCCCTGCCTCTCTCCTCGCAGGGAGCACGGCAACACAGCCTTCCCCAGCAGAGAAGTGATCAAAGCTTTGCTGTGTTACAGCAGCAGAGAGGTCCTCATGGGGATGCAGCTTTTCCTGGCAAAGCTGGGCTTGGCTGATGAATCCTGTGTGCGCACATGGAAGCACTAGTGAAACAACAGAAGCGTGCGCAGCCCGAGCTGGAAGGGCTGCTCAGGTCCAGGATCCTGCCTCCTCGTACCCCTGAGCCGCAGGGCTCTGCCAGCAGGCACTGCAGGACACGCTCTGCTCAGCTGTTTGCTTTTAACTACTCTGGCACAATTAAAGAAGTACAGCCCCAAATGCGGCTACAGTGATACTGCTATAAAAATACAGGAAAGAAAGCTGGATTTAACAGAGCGTGCCTTGTGCTAATATCAGCGTGTGCACTGGTGGTTGCACCAGTATCACCCTCCTCGTGAAAATAGCAATTATCGCCCTAACTGAAAGTTTTTTTACAGGCACTGGGGAGAGATAAGGCCTCTATGCTATGTGTTGGGGCAGGAGGAGTTTGTGTCTTGCAAAGTATTCTTCTGGTTTGCAGGAACCAGAAACGTAAAGGAAGATATTTGTTTTCCTTTTAAAAGGAAAATTTCCTTGCTCGAAGGAATGCCTTTTTCAACCACAAGAGGATACAAGATGGAAGGGATACAGGACCTAATAACCCACCTGGAAATACTTAGTATGGAAAAGCTGTTCAGCGAGTTCGGGGATTATGCCAAAGAATTATCAGACAGGCCTTGCTTGATATGATTTGGGTTTGTGGGCAGCTTTTACAGCCCAGCAGGATTTCCCAAAGCTGAGGTACTTTTAAGCTGCCCTTGTATGTGCCTGGCCCTTATTGCAGTCCTGGCTGCTGGCCAAAGGGATTCTGTTTGTGAGAGAGCGAACAAGTGAGGATCATTACGACTTGGAAGAAGCTCAGTTCTTGTTCACTGAGGACTCTGGAGACAGAGAATGGGACAAGAAATGAATCAGAACGTGGGAGCCAGTGAGGAGCCGGCATGCTCTTGCAAATCTCAGCTATTTAGGACATGGTTTGCAGACCCTGGAACAGCTTGTATACAGAAGTAGGTGAACCTTGGATGCAGGAGAGTAAAAGCCATCCTGCAAGTTCTGTATCTCCAGCTCTCGGGCAACCACACATCAGCAGATCTTTCCTCTGACATGGAGTGGGTTCCATCAGTTTCCTCACAGCTCCGACTCCTCTCCTAATCTTTCATGGTCACAAGTGACCTTAAGGCCTCAGAAGCACGGTGTTACAAAAAAAAGTGAGAGCTTTGAGAAGTCAACGGCAAAGCCTCTGCTGTACTGTCTTCAAGAGAAGGGAAAAACAGAGCAATGAAAAGGTAAAGAAGGAAAAAAACAACTGTAGTTTTTCAAGTTAAAAAGGATGACTACAGAAACCATCCAACCTCCTGCAGACCAAGACAATTGAACTCTGACATCCATAAGGCCCCCTGGTAGTATTTCCAAATGCAAATTTACAGATTTTTGAGCAATCTTGTTGGGGGTGGGGAGCTGGGGGGGGAAGAAAGAAAAGTAAATTCCATGGAAAGCTGCCATTCTTCATTGAATCAAAAATAGATCTTCTTGGAAGTTTCCCAACCAGGCATTTTTGTGTGGAAAACACTAACTCTTCAGATTGGGCACTGTCCAAGGAAAAAGTACACGCCAGTTTTGGACAGGAACAGAGTTAGGGGTCTAGATGCAACAGAGAGACTCATTCACTCTAAAATACTTGCCAAAGAGTCCTGTTATGGCAGGACATGAGACAGTTGCAACGCCTGTTATTTTTCTGTAGCACATTATAGGTCTGTCTTGAGGTCTCTGACTGCGCATCCACAGGGCTTTTGGGAAGTAATAGTGAGTCCTGGAGCACAGCTCGCCCGTTACAGGCAGTGGAAATCTAGTCACTGCAGTTACTGGAGTCCTGAGAGCATTCACCTGAGCTTCACACCTGGATTTGGAGAGACGACTTATGCCCCGTGCTGCACTGAAGGAGGGGACTGAAGGGAAGGGATGTCAGAGCAGGTAACAGCAGTGTTTTGTTTAGTCAGATTGTCTTTTTCTAAAGAATAAACCCATGTTTAGCATGAGGCAAGGCACAGAAGGAGTTGGAAACAAGCAGGGAAACTGGCCATCCCATGGGCTGTGGTTTGGTGTTTGTTTGAATTTGGGGTTTGCTAAACTGATACCCACTAAGACGAGTGTTTCACACTTGATACTTCTTGCCTAGAGTCTTTGGGCAGTGGGCTAGGAAATGAGAGCACAGATTTTAGCTCAAGGCTTCCTCCTCCCATTGAGAAGTCCCAGACCTACCCTTTCTCTGTGATATCTGATCTCATGCAATGGAAGGATAATTTTTTTCCCCATCATTCTTTGAACTCTCCCTCTTTCTGCAATGCTTGTCTTAACAGTATCAGAGCACCCACCTCTTCCATCTGCTCGTCTGCATACACTTGCCCTTGCGGTTCCTCTCCCCTGTGTTTCACCTTTTGCTGAACGTGATGCTGTTCCCAGCGAGCCAAATCCAAAGAGGCATCGAGATCACCTAACTTTCACCCAGTGAAGGCAGGTGATGAGATTCTTCGGTTCTGTACCATGCGCAACCCATTTTTCTTGTTGGGTTTGTGTTCCCGTGCTCCACCTGTCCCCAGTCTCGCATCTTCACCCTTAGAGCCACACAACTGCATATTCCCAGCTAGCAGGGCCTTCCACCTGGGACTGCATTAAGAATACCTGATTGTTTCACTTTTATTTGAAGGGAGAATCCTGCATTAGTATTCTTGCCTGGGGCACAGCACAGCTCTCCAGCAGGACTAGTATTTCTGGTTTCTTCACAATACCAGCTTTATCAGCCAGAAGAAAGCTGAACTCTTTTGAGTTTTTTTTTCCAAAGAGGGTCACAACAGACTTGGCTGGAGCCTCACACTGATCAGCTGTGTCCTGAGTGCCCGGGGCTGGGACTGCTCCGAAGGACACGGCCACTTGTGCAAGCAGTCTGTCTCAAACATAAACAGAGCAGCTTGGTCTCCTCTTCCTTTTGGACTTTCATGCTCCAGGAGCTCAGAAGGATGCCAGAAGTTGCACGGGACTTGGTAAAGCTTACATATAGTGTCTCTATGTACGTAGGTGCGTACCTATCTGTGGATGGAGGGTGGACAGAGTTCTTGATTTTGGGTGGAATAAATCTAGAGATTTTGCTACTAATTTCCACAGTGTAAAGAGAAGGCACAGCAGAGCTGACCCCACCTGGCATCATCCCTAACGGGGCAGGAGAACTAGTCTCAGCCATACCTGCATCAGCTCAAAGCTGCATTCCCTGGAGAAAGTCAAGTGAAAGGCACTGTGCCTGCCTGGCAGCCTGTCATGTGGCCAGGGAGATGCTCAAGACTGTCCCAGAAGGAGCTACGGAGAAGAAAGAGACTGGGACTGTATTGAAAGAGGCCCTGAGAAGGGGAAGAAGAGCACACGGCCCGTCCCTCTGTCCAGTTGTTGAAATATTCAAGTTCACACCGACAGGGGGTCAAGTGATCTCGGCAGGAATGTGATCTTCTGTAGTCACCTCTGCTGCAGAAAGGCAGATGATGTCCTTGGCTGACACGCAACACGGTGAGAGGCTGAGTGCAGGGAGAAGGCTGGAAGGTTTCTGGGAGCAGTGCAGATCCTTGGCTGTGAGAGGCTGGTCTGGCACGAAGGTGTGAGCAGACAGATCGAGGGTTTACTTGCTCTGGAAGAGGCACAGCGTAATGACAGAGCAGGAAAATTACACCAAGTATTTTTTATCAACCAAGAAAGCACTGGAAGGTGGTGGCTGGCCGTTGGCAAAAGGGTGAGCTGGAAAGCAGCCGTGATAAGGGACTGGAGACGCTATTAATGTGTTCTGCCAAGGGCTGGCACATGCTCCCTCATGTTTGGATGTCTGAGGCTTAGGGAGCTGATTCTTCTTTTTATAGGCTGCTGACTTGTGCTAGTGTAGGCAGATTGTCTCAATATTGTGGTAGCAGCAGAGGAGTCTGGGGAAAAATGGGGTTAGGAAGAGGGTTTGTGAAATGATCCATGAATTTCTGAGGTATCACAGGATAGTGGGGGCTGGTATGGTTTGGGGGACTCCGAGGGGGTAAAGGGTGTGGAGCATATCAGTGGGGTTTTGAATGATTCTAGGCAGGTAAAGGCATACTCAGGTGTACGGGGACTTTGACAGCCTTGACTTTGGGCTGGAAATAGGGATTCTTGGTCTCTGTTTCTCTCCTTGACTCCCAGCCCTCACTTGATGCCAATTCCCTTAATACAGGATTTCCATCCCAACCTCCACGTCCCTCCCATCCCTGTTCCCCAGCTCACTATCACTCCTCCAAAACGCCTGACATCCAGGAGCATGGTATCGGGGAGTCTGTTCGTCTGAAGCGCACCAGGGTGGGACAGAAACGCGTGGGGAGAAATCGTGCTCCCGCTGCTGGCAGTGTGCGAGCAGTGACGAGGGACCCCCGAGGCCTACAACCGGTACCCAACAGATCTACCGTAGCCCAGAGGAGGTTATTTATGAAGACCACCTATTCTTTTCTTTTTTTAAAGGAAAAAAAAAAGTGGTGTCTCATCCAAAGATACTGTAAGGCAAACAAACCCAGTAAAGCTGCTGTGTCAGGAAGTAGAGAAGAAACCCACATCCCATCAGAACTAACCCCCTTTTAGCTTTGCATCCAGAAATATTAGTCCATTTATTGCCCATTAAAAATTCCCTTTGTCTCTTCTCAGTTGTGGTGCATGCTTGAGATGTTAAAGCTGGCACTGTCAGTCTTTAAAGTAATGTTTGAGATCTATTTACTCATTAACTTTCAAATGCAGGACACTTTCAAAACCTTTTCCTAAGGGCATCCCTGTGTTCTGTTTCAGAGAGTTACTGTTGTTTTCCCACCTACCCCGAAGGGCTGTTTACGATACGATCTCTCCCTTTTAATCCTCTTTTCCTTTCATGTCGAACAAACAGCGTTAAACAGAACACAAGGGGAAAAGACAGATCTCACACATTATAATCAGCTATATTTAACTGAAGAAAAGAAATGCTTGGCAATTAGAGCTCTCATTTTGCCAATTAACGCTCTAGAAGCCTTTTTTCCTATGCATTTTCCAGATAAAACCTCACCTCTTCCAAGCCCCCAGTCTGTATTGACGGTAGCTCAGATAAAGGGATGTTAGGGCTTGAGCCCCTGAATCGATGCACACTCGGCACAGTGACAGGGCTTCCACAAAAAGGATTTCTCTTCGGAGACCCTGCACAGAGGGAGGCGCACGCAGAAGCGTGGGCAGTCTTGACGTGTTGAGCTGTGACAGAAAACACTACGTTTCAAAACTGGCCATCTTCTCTGGTGCTTTTTCACGGGATGCCTTGATTTCTCTAGCTCTTTATCCCTGAGCAGTTCAGGACTGTGACTATGTTGGGCTTCACAACCTCTCTGTGGGGGCAGTGCGATGCTCCACTTTATCCAGACCTGAGAGGCAGAGGCCGAGGCTGTCGTTTCATGAGCACGTCTTCCAGCAGCACTGCCAACATCAGCAGCCCCTGATGCCCCCTTCCCCTCTCCCCCCAGCCACTCACCCCTCAGCTGTGCCATTTCAATGCAGTGCGTGAAACAAATCGCAGAACACATCCAGGTTAAAAATAGCTGGAAAAGAGAGAGAGGAAGAGGAATGATTTCCAGAACCTGGACTGACACCCTAAATATACATCCAAAGACAACGCAATAGGACATTTTAGCTCAGATTCAATCTATGCAGCCCCATTAGTAACTTTCACCTTGCTATACAGGACTGAGAGGTAGAAGTTTCAAAGGTTACTGATTTCCCTGCTAAACTTTGTGAAAACGCTTGGCTGGGCAGAGGAGAGAGACCTCGGTTAGAGAAACGGGGCCAGCAGCCAGCTTGGCTAGTGGTTGCCTGCCTGCTGGCTGACCGTGCCGGCGTTGGCTGGTCAGCCTGAACACACGTACCTGCCTGCTGCCCTGTGAAACCCTAGCACACAGAGGCAGGGAGAGCTGGGCTTGTTGCTCTGTGTAGGGGGAGCACGGAGCAAGGGTCGTGGACCCATGGGAATCCAGGTGTCATTTGTTCCACTGCTCACAAAGCAATATGTTCCCCCCCCCACACACACAAAAGTAAAACTCTACAATTAAGACCTCTTTTGCCACTGAGCCTGTAAATCAAGTGAGCAGTTTCTCCCCCAGTTTGGGAGGAAGCTGCGAGCTCAGCCTCGGATTCCTGTTCAGACTCCAGCAACCACTTCTGCTTTTAGCACTCCGAACACCAATGAAAACCACGGATGCTGATTTCTTTCCCATACTCAAATGTCACTCGAAGCCCTTGTTTCTCCTGAATAACTCTTTCAGGCACTTGCTTCAGCTCTGCTCCTACCTGCCTCCTTCTTAATCTGCAACAGCTTGCCCAGAGCTCTGCTCCTTTCCCTTTTTTTCATACCCTTCCTGCATTCTCTTCTTGGGAACGGAGTAGCTGACCGTCCCCGCGTCAGAAGCAGGCACTGTCTTTGTTAGCTTTAATCAGAACAACACCGATGGAAACCGGGTCTATTCCCGTCACGTGTGGGCTCCTATAAGCCTTCGCTTTCCCCAGCCGTGGAAATTATCATCACCATAGGCAGGTCTTGGGCTTCCGCAGGTGGGAAAGCAGGGACTGGGGCAGCTGGGGATTTCCTGCTGCGGGAAATCCCCGGGTGGCAATAATCCAGCCTCACGGGCTCCGCGCCATCCCCACTGCAGACACCCAGGAACATTACTGGGAGCTGCACGGGGAGCTGCACAGAACACTGGTTCCTAGCACTGATTTCACTCCCCAAACTAGGTTCTGCAGGGATTTTTTTTCCCCTTCAAATGGAAGAGTATAGCTGCAGCGTAGAGGTGCTGAGGTGCAACTGTAACGCAGAAGCTAGGGCTGGAGGGCTGGGAAGGAGTCCTTCGGTGGCAGAGGATCCCATCCCCTCTCCTCACCAGGCACAGGGGTGTAGGGGATGCCTGGGAGCCCTTACCACAGAGTGAAGCTGTCCATGCATTGCTGTGATGGTAGGAGCTGGTGTTATCCTCAGGCAACTACCGAATTTCTGGAAGTGGTGGCGGGGGGCACAATCAGAAAGCTGGCAGAAGCAGCATAATTGGTGTATCAAAGGCCCTCTTTCTCTCCCCCGTTCACATTTTAACAGTACCCTATTTTATTCTACATGTCAGTAAACAACAAAATCGTTACTGATAAAACTTGCCCTGAGCAACAAGACACATGCGAACAATAAAGCACCAAGAGCCACATTTTCAGAAGTGTGTGTGCAGAAATGTCTCTGGTACAATGTATAAGCAGCATGTGGTCTGGATGTGGCAAGCAGCAACGGGAGAGGAAAAGGGGAACAGATGGAACCTGTATATGAGTGACAAGAGCGGACGTAAGCTCAGATCGAGCTTTGCAGTATGCAGAGGCTGAGCTTGAAAAGCCTGAAATAATAACCACATTTTAAGGAGGACTGCATCAGTGGGGCATGCAGATAAGCGCGCCGAAGGGGAGAGCGGCAGAGGACACAGCAATGGAGACGATGATCTATGCACAGCACGTGAGAGATCGGGTCTGGCGGGCTGGCCACGCATGCCAACAAAGGTGTGCACGTTTTAGAAACATCAGCCTCCCCGAAACCTCGGTGAGCTTGCAGGGAAACATCAGGAAACGATAAGTCAGGGTCAGGAAGGTCTGAGAATTCCACACAGCTGAAATAAAGATTGAGCAAGGGGAATTAACATCAAGAAATGAGATTCAGATGTTTAAAGCCGATTGTCTGAGCCGAGTTAATATAATGCACCATGTTTCACTTCAAAACGTTGGGATCGTGCAGCTGGGGAGCCCTTCCCAGGGTTGTGAAATGCAGCAGCCTGCTGCAGCTGAGAAGGCCTGGATACGAGCAGGGTCCAAGCGATGAGTTGGGATTAGAGCCTTTACTAGCCCAGCCTAATTTTACCATTTCCATGGGCCGCTGGCACAGAAAACAAGCCCAGCAGCACGGCCGTATGAAGCTCTGCTCTTCACATGTTCCAGACTTGCCTCCTCTCTCCATCCATCTCCCCGTGAGCTGAGAATGCTTGCTCTCTTTTTTATAACTGCGAAGCACTCTGATGATCAGCACCCCTCGCTCTCTTTATTTTCAGCAGATTCAGGTGATAGCTATTCAGCTATCCCGTCTTGCCAAGGGAAATCATCCCCCCCGTCCTTCCCTTCCACCAAGCCTAGCGTTGAAGTTGACTGCTCTAGAAATTTTATTTACAGACCTGCAACAGTGTGACCCAATCACATTTTCACTCTTTACAGAAGGAAACCTTTACCTGTGTTAATGCAGTCCAGCACCGCGACCGCCTGGGTGGGACACTGCAAGTCCCCAGGACCTGCATCCGTTCAGTGTAGAACCAAAACTTTTGATTCTGGTAGATCTCAGGAGGGTTTGTACCAACTTACACGTCTGGCATAAGCTCCTTCAGCCTAGCGGAGGAATCCAAGAGCCTGAAAGTGCCTGCCTGAAAACCACAGCTCGCAGGGAGCGAGGAGGGGATCCCATTGTCAAGGGGGTGTTGCAGCCTGGCAATTCCTCTGCTTCGGAGCTTTGTCAGATTGCACTGCTGGTGGGAGTGGCTCTTCCCTGGGACGAGATAACTCGCTCAGCAGTCCTTGGATGAGAAGCCAATTAACTGAAGACGAATGTGGGTACTGCAACAATACTCCTCCGTGTATTATCTGTTCATGGTAACCACTTCTTGACCGGGGGGTGTTGTACAGAAAAATTAGACCAAACAGATATGAAGATCTCAGATCCCAGATCTTTTTCCCTGCCCTACTCATACATGTTTTCACGGCAGCTCTACATATGTCATGCTGTTCCGGGCCAAAACTTTCTCCAGTACATCTCTGGTGAAGCTAAAGACAAACTTGACACCGTGATTTCTGTTGTAACAAAACAGACCAGGGGGTGTGTTCTCTCGCCCTTTGGCAAGTGGCACAGCAGAGCTCCTCTGTAGGGTAAGCTTCCCTCCCCCCGCCCCCCCCCCCCCCAGACAAAAAAAGGCTGGTTTCATCCAGGCCCGGAGGAACAGCGACTCAGGAGGGCTCAGAGGCAAAGGCCAAGCCTTGCCAGGGGACATGCGAGCAGCAAAACAGCGTGGCTGTCCCCGCTGAACCCAGGCCCGGCCCCATCCCCTTTACCAGGATACATATGGCTGAGACAAAGCATCTCCAGCACCTGCTGGTTTCGGAAGACTCCGGGCAGAGTTCAGGGTCTCTGAGCATTTCACGCCGAAGCACGCAGCCTGGATTCTCCACCTGCGCTATGGGAAGTCGGCTGGGTTCTGCTCCATCGCTGATTGCTCACAATTTCCATTCGAAGCTCCTTCCTATTTCCTTTTTAGACATGCGTAATACCCAGAGAGGCTGCACAAACTTACCAGAACGGCGACAAGAGATGACACCCTTACCACAGCGAAGCTTTTACCGTACACAGGCAGCACGGAAGCAGCCGAGGCACACCTGGGCCAAGTCCTCCGTGATGTCTGCCCCATGCAGGTAGCTGGTGGCTACCTGAGCTGTGTGTGCACAGCCCCGACCCCTCTGGGAGCTCCTCAAGCCTCAGCCTTGAGGTCTCCAACCCATATGGCTCCCAGCTGTATCTGGCAGAGCGCTGGTGGAGCCTGTGGCTCCATCCTGCCTGGCTGCCGCTGTGCACAGGAGCTGAGATGTCTCCAGTGGCTCCTCTCACCCCGCTCCATCAGCAGAGTCCATGGTGCCACCAGCGTCGCACCTAAACAAGGCAGGGATTTACCCTCCTTTGCTTTCCCTGTGCCCACCATATTGCACCTGCCACTGGAACGACCCAAACTATCCATCAGTGTCAAACATCAGCCACAGAAAAGCTCAGAACAGGCAAATTCCCTGTGGAAGTCACCCGTGCAGTAAGTTCATCTCCATGCCTAGAAGAACATCCCTGAGCAGTTCCTTCTCTTCCAGGCCCATGATTCACTCCCCACTCAGTACTGGCTAACCACATTATGGGAGCTTTGGGATAAGAATTGTGTTATTTGTTGCTCTGATCCAGGAGGGCTCTGCCATACGTTGGAATGTCTCGGGGTTGTTGCAATTAAAGTGATTGCTAATTTCATGCGGGAGGCATTTTCATGCGTTGCGTTTTTACAGACGGCTTTAGCGGGGTCCGCCCTGGCCACCAGAGCCACAACACAAAGAAGTCAGTAAACACCTTGGCGTGGTGCTTTCCTTGCCTGAGTTTGCATCAGATTTGTTTACAGTCTGTGGGCCAGGAGAAAAGGGTCATTGACAACAAGCTTTGCCTGCGTTTTAGCAGTCAGCAGCTTTGAGAAATTCTTGACACGGCTTGCAGACACCGCTGAGACTCTATCTTCCGCCTGCTGCAGGAAGCCGGCCACTGTATCAAAGATCAAAGTTGCTCACACCAACACAGGAAGGTTATGCACAAGCAAAAAGGAACTACAAATGCTTGTATTTGGATGCAAGGTTTTGCTGCTGCGCACGTATTGCTCTCTAAATTTGACCATAAACTGCTTGAATCGATTCAGAAGAAAACACTTGCTGCAGTACCCCCCGGCTCACTCACAGCCTAATTCTCCTGTTGCAGGGACGAGACACTCCATTATCAAGATGTTTGATACGACTCTGAAAAGATGGCTTTATCTAAAATTGCATTAGAGGCTTATTTAGAGAACGTAATGACCTTAAGTGGCTGTGCTTTAAAAAGGCTAACAAAAGAGTACACGAGCTGAAATGGGCACACATTGCAGGGAAGCAATTTCCCTCTGTTACACATACAGCATCTGTGGAACAGGCAAATGTGTATCGGGAACCCAAGCTCATCAAACCAGTTAATTATTTCGTGGAGATGAACGAAGGGAAGGCTTTCTGTATACCTCCCGAAATCAGAGATGCAGACGGGCCCTTTTCAGAAGTCGTTCCTGCAGTCGAGCGCTGCTGGGATAAAGCAGAGCGAGGAATTACTGTTCAGAAACTTTTAGTCAGCTCTGGCAGTTTTCATGCAAACCTCCCTGTTGCAGGAGTCACATGCCTAACTGCTGCCGGACTGACACAGAAGAAAAGACCGGCGGAGGAACGCAGCCAAGTGTGTCTCCTCTCTCTTCTCCTCTCTCCTCCCCTCCATTAAACGATAGGAAATATGAGAAAAGACAAATAAGCCAGGTTTTTAAATCGTTTCAGCACCTCTCGCCGGCTCTTGCGCACAAACAGCATTCACAAGCGTTCGGGGCTTATTTCCTTTAATTTCTGCATCCCCGTTCTGTTCTGGTGTGCTATTCTCCAGCTCCCTGTACAAACAGGATCTTTCCTCAACAATGTTCTGCCACATCATCTTCCTTCCTTTGTATACAGGCTGCTGCTGTGTGTTACGCGCCACGCCGCTTCCTAAGGCACCTCGTTTCTCAACGCTAGCAAAAAAAAAAAGAAAAAAAAAAACAGGAACCAAAAGCAAAGCGGCACCAGCACACTAAACTCTCGCCGTAGCTTAAAATCGAACCCTGGAAAGTTTCCGCTTCGAGATGACTTCTCAGCTAACGGATTCGTCTCGTTCAGCGCCTCGCGCCCCGCACGGTGCAATCCGCCCCGGCGCGCCCCTCCTGCAAGGTCCGAACCACCCTCTTGGAACAAGGGTGGCGAAAAGCGAAGCTGGCCGCGCCGAGCACACGCTGTTTCTCTGTTAACCTCTTTTCTCCGCTCTCGCCGCCTGATTTTTCTGCTCTGAGGAGGTTAGATAGCATGTCTTCGGGGAGAGGAGAAAACCGCAGGGCGCGCTGCAGATTGCACAAACGCTCTTGTTATTCTGAGGCCTGAAGAAACAAGGAAGGAAGCTTGAGGCTGGTGGTTTGGCAGGTGTGAGGCCTTTTTTTACACAGACATCTGTTTTAAGTGGTAGCTCTGGGCTTGGGGATGAGCAGGGAACGCCTGTCATCCCCACCCCTGCACTGCGCGGTGGCACGAGGGGTTTCGGGCTCCCGAAGGAGCAATGCTGCCGTGCCACCCGCCTGCTCGAGCTGTGCTCCGGGACCCTGCCCTGTCGTAGTTGTACGGTAGGGCTGCAAAGGGAGAGAATTCCTCCCTGCAAAGCGACAACTGGCTGATGCAGCTGTTCCTCTGATGCATTAGGCAGAGGTTCGTGCCGCTGCATTGGCACTCACAAAATGGATGAGGGCGAGCACAAAATGGGTGAAGGAGAAGGCGTAACGCTCAGCTCGGCGTAGAGACCTGCTGAAAACGGTTTGGATGCTGCCACACGTACCACATCAAAATTAACGTTTCTAATCCCACGAGATCATTTCTAGTGGTTTGGGTAACGCTGCTGGTAATCCTTTTACAGTTCTGAATGAACTGCTTCCTTTGGCAGGGTGCTAAGACACACTCTGCTAAGTCTTGCACCGAGTTTGGAGGAATTCATTAGCGTTTGGCAGTTTTTACCCACTGAATAACATATCTGTGATCCCCCACCTGATATACAATCTGGAAAAGAACCGCAGTTTTTAGGGCTGGATCCTGCTCTGCTACAACAGGTGTGGGGAGGAAAAGGGGCTTTGCATAATATCCTCTCCGGCAGGGATTCTCTGGGGAAAGCAGCCTTGAGCCACATTGTTATTCTAAATGACAATAGGCTCTTTCTCCTGCAGCTGACTGCCGACTTTAATGAACGCTTAGCAACTTAATTATCTTTAAAACTGCTACTGCTCTGTTAAAGATTGCTGGAATTGGTCAGTGAATTTAAAAGTTACCAGGAGAAGGGCAGCCGCAGGGGAAGGCACACACCGAAACACATGTGTACAGCTGCCATGCGACCACAGAAGCCTCATTTCCATGAGAAGTCAAGCTGAAGCCATTTCAAGGTGAGGGACTGTGCTTAATCACCCCTGACACACTCATTAACACATCTCCAAACTCGACTCCTTGTCCACTGACAGGGAGAGGCGGCCAAGTACAGTCGCAGCCTGGGGAAGAGCAGAACTACAACCACGCCATGGGCTTCAGAGTATCATGGAATTACAGGATGGGTTGGGTTGGAAGGAACCTTAAAGGTCGTCTAATTTCACCCCCCTGCCATAGGCAGGGACACCTCCCACCAGACCAGGTTGCCCAAAGCCCCATCCAGCCTGGCCTTGAGCACCTCCAGGGATGGGGCACCCACAGCTTCTCTGGGCAGCCTGTGCCAGGGCCTCGCCCCCCTCTGAGGGAAGAATTTCCTCCTAACATCTCATCTACCTCTCCCCTCTTTTAATTTAAAATCACTCCCCCTTGTCCTATCATTATCTGCCCGAGTAAAAGTTGACGGGAGCTGCTGTGTGTGCTGGCGTGTCCTGAGGTTTCACAGCGTGCCTCGCGACGTGCCTTCGTGCTGGCTCAGAGCGCTGGAGACCTGGTGGCACAGCTCAGCTCCTGGCTGCTCACCTGCAAAGGACGGGATAAGATCTGCCGGTGTCCACAGCAGGATAAACAAAATACCGGAGAAATGAAGGGCGAGGCAGCGTTTTGTTGTTCTTGGAAGACAGGATTTCTGACACGAGGCGACCTGCTGTCCTGTGGTCTCTGGAGCCACCCTGTCACCTGTGAGGAGCAGGTAGAAATCTAATAGAAATCTAATAACCTTTGGAGTTTGACTCCAAAATATAAGAAATATATAAAACTTTATTTATAATTTATAATATAAATACATTTATTTATAATTTATGATTAAAAAAATAAGAAAAGAAAGCCCTACAATGAAGCCTGGCATTCCATTTTTGGTATCTTAATTTTTAAATGTTTTGGTATCTTATTTTTTTTTACTTTATCTTTTTTTTTAATATACTTTTTAATTTATTTTTTATTTGAGAACTATCAGCATGACAGCAACCTGAGCCTTCCCGGCTCACATGGCAGCACAGCCTAACCGCGCCGGTAAGCGGTGCATAGACGCCTCGCTCCCGCGTGGCCCTGAATTGTACCACTAACATGTGGTTGCAGTCAGACAACACATCCAGGAGGAAATGGCACCTTGTTACCTCCCCGATTATCTGCTCCCGATGGGGTAAATATCCTCGGCATCGCATCGGGGTTTAGCAGCAATGTTCCTATTAAAGTAAATGGGATTGGAGGGAGGGTAAATCCGAGTGCGCGGCGCTGGGATGTTACACCTATAAATCTTCTGCGTCTCATGCTAGCTGCTTTACTCGCTGACAAAAGACAAGTGTTTGCTGCCAGTGCAGGGTTCATAAAGCACAAAAGGAGGGTGTGTGTTCAGCATTGCTTCCTGTAACGCCGACTGCAGCTACAGCAAGGAAGCACGAAGCAGGAAGAAGCGAGGGGATTCCTCAGCTCCTTGGTCACTAGAGGAAGGAATTCAGCTTTCTGTTGCAAAGTTTGCACTTCACTTCGGTTACACAGTGATAAAGTTACTTCTACAACAGCAACTACTGTAGCCAGAGAGCAGTGTAGGCAACAGCTACCTTATGGGCCCCTTCTGGGTTACTGGTCTTGTGCTAAGCAATTTTTTTTCTGAAAATCTGGTTTCTTTTCCACATGTCTATCCCTTTGCAGTGGTGGTCGGCAAGTGCCTCAGTTTACTGAGCAGCAATGGCTTGGGCAGGCCCTTTGCTTCGGAGAGCTACCTTAAAACAAATAACTTGTTTGACTTTGGAAAAAAATAGCCTGCTCTCCAGTAGGCGTCCTTGCAGGGCTTATAGGATAAATGCAAGCTCCATGTGCAGGATACATAACCCAGCGGTCTGTGTCACCTCACTAGATGGCGTGTGGCTACGCCTGGCATAGGGGGAGACAAAAGAAGACTTAATTCGTTGTGTACCTGGCTTCAGTATGTCCTGCCTCTGATGTGTACTTAAAAATGTGGACCTAGGAGTTAATGTTTCAGGGGTGAGAACTGAATTTCCAGGACCAGGGATGCCCACTTAAATGAGCTCTGTATTCAACGAGCTGAAACTTTGGCCTGAAGAGCCCACTTGAACCAGGAGTGGCGCGAGGCTGGTAGAAAAGAGGTTTATTAAACCAGCCCGTCTCAAAGGGAAAACATGCTTCCCGAGACACGAGCTCTACCAATCTGAAACAGGCGCCTGAAGGAGGGCTTATGTGTCTGCTTTCTACAGCTCGGCCAGCTGGTCTAATAAAAGGCCTTATCTCTTCCTATAAATCCTGCCTTGCTTATAGCCTGACATCATTACTGCGGCAGCACTACTGAAACAATATCCAAAACTTTGTGCCATTATTTTAAAGGCAAGCCATAAAGGTTAATTTGCGTTCTCCCTCTCTCTCTCTGGTGCAAACCCCGGTGTGGCTGCCCTCTTTTGTTCTTGAATTAACTATTTATGCCAGCCGCTTTGGAGGAGAACAAGACCCTAGCTCTGCCCCGAGGCACTTAGTCTCTCGGGATAATGCTGGATCACCCTTACATGCAGCACGAATCTGCTCCTTTCTGCTTGGGAAAACGGGCATTAAACCTTCAAGGTCTCGAGATGAACTGCGGAAGTCACTGGATCCAGTGAAGATGCTGCTGGTTCCTGAATCCACACTGGACCACGGGTCCCAGGAAAGCTCTCGGGCTGCTTCCTGAGAGCGAAACTGTGTGAATGTGCAGTTTCACAACTGGCCTAAGCTGACCTACCCTGGGCTCCTGCCAGAAGGCAGCTCCCCCAGCCGGCCGCACGCCCTCGCTCTCTCCCCTGCGCTGACACTTGTGCTTCTTTGGCTGCACAGCCCGTGGCACCGGGGGCCCATTGGTCTCGATACAATCCTCCCTCCTTGTTCTCCCTTCCGTAGGGTTAATCTGCAGGACGCTCAGCTTGCTGGCTGGCTGAGTGGCCATGTGAATGCCGGGGCTGGCCCAAGGAGATGTGGTGGGTGCAAGACTGGTGCTTCTGGCAGCAGCATCGACTTCAGCCTCTGGGCACTGATGGGGCTGTGAACCAGAAATGGGTTTCTGAGGCACCTCGCAACCCCCCAGAGCCATGGGGGGTCAGGGCTGGCAGCTGCCTTGGGATGGGATGCTAACATTCCTCCGTGCCTTTGAACCTAGAGAGAAGGGGGTTAACAACCATCTGTTAAAGAACAGTGCCATGCACCTGATGTACACATAACCAAGGGGGTTTCCTGTGGTATTTGGGCCTAAGGTGCTTACTGTTTTATTACCCAGCTATGCACCAACCTTCCTCTCCAGCTCCAGCAAGGCAAGCACGAGATTTAACACCTGACACACCACGGCTGTAGCTACAACAGCACTTTTCAGTCTGGCTGTTAGTGGCCAGCAGTGCCGTAACATGGGCAACGCACTCCCCAGGGAACAAAGTGACAGCCACAATCAAGTGGTTTCCCACATTGTTTAAGGCTGATGGTGGTTCAGGATGGGAGATGTATTGTGGGGGGTTCCCTGTGGAGGGCATCTGGTGATGTGCCAGTGATGCAGCTGCATGGGGAGCCATGCAGTGCTCACTCTCCCTTACCACAGTGCTGTGATAAGGGAAAACTGGGGCAAATGCTGGCACCTGGCTGAACAAGGCTCCCCAGGCGTTCCCTGAAGCAGGAGCTCGTTCCTCCTTTGCTGTGTCAGGTTTGTGTAGGCACTGTAAGATGAAGCTGCACGGTAGGACGAGTTCTACCAGGGCTTACCCACAGCAGCCTCTCCAGTAACCTTCCCCTGAAGCCAAGGCGGATTACAGACAAGACGATAATGGGAGAGAAAATCGGGGTCACAGGATGGTTTATAATCAGTTCTGTAGGAGAGGTAGGTCACCACCTACCTTTCTTATTTCTTCCTATTATTATTCCATGAAATTCACCTTGGCGTCTTTGATCATCTCGCTCAGCAAAGCTGGCCTCTGAACCTGGTTGTCTCAGCTAATCCATTTGGTTCCCATTTCCCCGTGCCATCACTCACATTTAGTAAGCTGAAACATCTGGATGAACCCAGAGAAGCGATGTCCTTACCGTCTGTATTCCAAACAGCCTGTGCTCTGGCAATCACTGCACTTAGCCACCAGTGCCCTCTCAGCTTAGGCTGCCGGTTCTGGGTCCTATTCTGCCGATCTTGTATTCAGTCGCTATTGGGCTCCCAGGGTTTAAAGCTTCCTTACTTTCATTCCATTTTGTTTGACTTCCAAAACCATTCATACGCTTTTCTCCCTCTAGTAAACTTACAGCAACGAGTAGAGATCCCATTAAGAAATATAGGTTTGGGCTATAGAGAAATGCTGCCAACTACTGTAACAGGAAAACATTACAGCTCCCTTTTGCCCAAAAATAACATTTTCTTGCCATGGGTAAATAGCTATTACGGTTCTTCTGGGAGCAATGATCACAGTCCTCTTCTTCTCCAAAAGGAGCATGCAGTCCTGGAGAGGAGCTGATTTCTCCGAGGCATGTCCAGGCTGCGTCTGCCACTGGACAGGAGTGCGGGGAGCAGAGGGCAAGGAGCATGGCAGAGCAGGGAGCCGAGAGGGATGCTCAGGGGAAGTCACTCCTGCAAGACGACCACATGACAAAAACTAAGAAAAGCTGTTCCCCCTCTGCATAGCATGCAAAACAATTTGCCTGGGCTCCTCTCTGCCTGGGAAAGGATCTTATCTTGGTTTCTTCTCCCTCTGCTCCGTGCCCTGGAACCTGTAATTCTAAAAGCTGAGTCTGCTCATCTGGATGCCTGCAGAGAGGCAGGCAGTGTCCTGGTGTTCAGGAGATCAAGGAGCCATCTCATTTTGGTGTCCCGGCGCACGTTGCCTTGCCTCTTCCATTTCCCTGGCCAGGTTTATTTCACATCTTGCTCAGGAACAGCATAGGGTGATGGTGTCCTGGTGTCACTGTGCTTTCAGAGCACCTGGTGAACAATTCCTTCGAGCTTGAGTTTCCAGGTACAAAATGTCAGTAACATAAGGAGAGTAAAGCCATTTATCAAACTCAGTTATACCACGAAGAAGAGAAAAATTGATACTGTAATCAGAAGTTAGCCCTCCAGCTACTTTCAGTCGTGTGCGAGCTTTGCCCATAGGACTTCTTTCCTCCCCAAAATGCGCTGCTCTTGATCTTCCTGACTCTAATGAGGTGTCAGCCTGTAGTAATTTCAAGGCAGCTTCTCCAGCTCCATTTGTATCAATCTACCTTGAGAAGAACATTGGCCTCATTAGGCTTTAGTTTGCTTCCTGCCCCACTGTTCATCAGCTAAGGGATGGCTGTGATAACACCTACGAAACAATGAGTCTAGTGCTTAGAGCCAAAAATAAGGACAAGTGAATCCAGTCCCAGCCACTGACAAGAGATAAATCCCGCCCCCCCCCCCCCTTTTTTTTTTTTTTTTTCATTTTCCTGTCTGTAATGGGATTAACACTGAGATCTCTTACAGCGGAGTCAGGTTTAACTCTGCACTTTGTAGGACGGTTTGAAATGGCCAAAGCACATCTCAACAGAAGTACGAAGCACCACTAAAGGGCCCTAAACACTTTCTGACCTGACACTGCACAGCTGTTCCCAGTCAGGTCTACCAAAAAATAAACCGTGATTTGGCTGAACTATTTAGTACATAAGCATAAAATAAATTAAAATAAATTAATTAAAATAATTAACAAACAACAACAACAAAAACACAACTCTTTCAAAAGAGTCTGCTTGTTTCTAAATCTCAAATTTGGGTTAATGTGAGAACACCAAATACATGGCCATAAGCAGAGCTCACAGAAGACTCTGAGACCTTTCCATATCTATGCATAATGCTTAGCGTAATATGGCCCAGATCTTTAAGGCCAAGAAGCTGTCTAAGGCCTGTTGCCATAAAAACCACTCAGAGATCGTGACAACAGCATGAATGAGCAGGTTTCATAACTGACAGGCTAGTTGCATCTCGGTAGGCATAAAAACATTTCTTTTCTTGTCACCCAGCAATATATATGACAACTGGGGATACCTGCCTCTTTCGAGTCTTGCTGCAAAACATGCTTTTTCTGGAGGGGCTCTTCAGCAAGAAATGGAGTGCTGTGGGACAGGTGGCTCTTCCTAGTGTGAGGCCCTGGCTCTGGGGCTGCAGGTTGCTGCTGTCAGCAAGAAAACGCATTTAAGGTACACCCATCTCCCTTCACAGCCCGTGCTGAGCGTTTCCACATCCCACCGAACCCGAACGCTGTTTCTCCTCCACATTACGTTGGCAAACAGCAGGATCTCGAGCATAAAGCAGGTTACCTGGTGAAGTCAGGGACGGGTGTGTTTGAGCAGCTCCTCGGCACCGTCCCCTCCTCAGCACCACGGGGAGCTGTGCGGTGTGCTTGGCTCCTCAGCACTGACATGGCCGGGGCCGGGAGCACTTCTGGGCATAGGGTCTGGTTCCTTCCTCCGACAGCCGTGGCTGCGTTTACACTGGGACTTCGGGAAGCACAGAAACCCAACCTAGGAAACGTGGCTCATATTCCTAGCAGACGATGCTGAAGCAGGAAATGCCTTAAATATATATCTGGCCTTGCAGCAGGGAATACCAGAACCCCAGCCTCACGCAGGTGCTGCGATACGCATGTCCTCTGCTCATCCAGAGCTGCTCCCACGTTGTCTGCTCGGCCTCCCTGGGGAGCGCTGTGTTTGCTGCTACATTTGCACACCAGGCAGCAGTTTGCTTTCTGCTCTGTGAATGCAACTGGCATGCTCTGCTGGTACGCTTCAGAGGGGATAACGCCGTCCTTTTCCCTGCTGTTTATTGTTTACCAGAGGTGCCTCCTTTCTGACAAACAAAAGAGATGGATTCTGGGCAATTTAGCAATAATTAAGAGCAGGATGGCTTCACAATACGCACAGCGCTGTGCGTTGGGCTCCACAAAAGCCTGGAACACCAGGCAGCTTGCAGCAAGCCCTGGGCTTGCAGAAGCTGAGCCCCGTTAATGATAATGGCACCAAACTTTGTCTGCCCTGCAAATCACAGCGCGTAGAAACCTCTCAACTAGTGGTGGAACAACTGAACGGGAAGCCTGGGACATGAAACACTTGAAAGGGAAGCCTTAGGGTACGTTTAGCACAGAGCGGGTACTCCTTATGGGACTGCTTAAAAAACATGGACTACTTTTGCCTACCAGTGTAGCTCTGTCAAAGTCAACACAACACAGACATCAAGACTGCGCAGACGAAGTTTTCCTCAGGTACAGAAGAGCAGAGAAGACCTCCCACGTGGATCAGTCATCCGGCTCTGACCCTCGGTGCAGCAATCCTTCAGAGGTCTTTTGGGGTTTCTTTCGCCGTTTGACAGGCAGCTGACACACGGAATGGGATGTGTGTCTCCTGGTAGGGTTTATTCCATGCCAGAGCTGCGGGGTGGCACGCTTCCTACCTGTGGTGCAGCCCCAGGTGCTCCTGCAGCAGGGCCTGGGTGTTGTTAGTCTTGGGAGAAGCTAAACCGCTTCAGGTAATTTGTCGTAGCCCCAGATACAGGCCTAATTAGAGGGCACGTGAGGGGATAGCCCAAAGACAGCAGAGAAATCTCTAATGTACAGCCTGCACCAAAGGAATGGGAGCTGTGTGGGTAGAGCTCGTGGATCAAACGGAGATATTTAACTTGTGGGTGTCCACTTGTGAGCTAACCACCTAAGGACCCCGTTTTAAGTCACAGAGAAATTGGCATTTTTAGCAGGCATTAGGAATTCACACTCAGTTGGGCTAAATCGTGCCTCGCAAGCTCCTGCTGCTCTCCGCTGACAATAAAGGCAGTCAGGCACGACCAGCCCGCAGGTAGCTGTCTGTTAGGGGCGCTGGGTGAGATAAATCCCGTTTCACACGTCTTTGTTTTGACACGGGGCTGCTACACGCTACGGGGCTGCTGCCAGGAGCAGGGCTACGGCGGGTGCCTGGCGTGGAGGAACAGAGAGACACGGTGACAGACACAGCAAAATCCTTTGGGAACGCGGCCACTGAAGCAACCATGACTTCATTAGACTTGCTCAAGATGCCCTCTAGCCTAGACCTTTCACCTCATTTAATGTTTTCTTGGCCTCGATCACTCATAATTCTGAAATGAGAGAAAAAAAAAAAGAAAAATAAAAAAATCTTGTTTCGACTCTGGTTTTCAAACTGAGGCCGTTTGATTTGGAAGGCTGCATTGAAGTCTGTGCTACTGATTGATTTCAGGTTTATTATATTTTCCCCTTTGAAACATGCTACAGTAAAAAAAAATCTGTACACTTTGTCGTTTTTCATGTAGCCCCTTCCCCCCCCCCCCCCCTTTTTTTTTTCCAATCTTAGCAAATGCTCAGTCTTTTCCACTTCAATAGCTTGAAATTCTCCCCTGGGAACCCTAAGCTCTTTAAATATTTTTAGGTTGCCAGATTTCTTATGTTCTCTCTCCAGGAAGCCAATTTTGTTTCTAAGCTCTTGAGAGTAGTCCAGCTTCATCTTTTGCGCACTCACTGCATCACAATAAAATGCTGCCTAATTGCTGCCTCAGCTGAGTCCCAAAGGTGCTGGGGTTTGTCTCTAGGCTACAGTTGTGGACAATAAACTCCTCTCAGACTGGAGTTAAGCCTTTTTATTATTTAAATCTGAGTCATGTAAAATTAGTTTACTAGCAAGTAACCCGCAAAGATCTGGTATGGAAAGAAACTCCCACATATTGTTTTCCAACAGGACGAGAGAACGATCAGATAGAAAGATCTGCAAGCAGCTCATAATGCGGGACGTAATAGGAAGACCAACGTTTAATTCAGCCAAAAAGACATGCGAGTGTTTCCGTAAGGCTAGCAGTTACTCTCAGACCTCAGCTGTCTGGTGCTCTTTAGCTTCAAATTGAAACTGGTGGTATGAAAAAACTCCCCTTTCTTTTCCTCTAGCTTATCCATAACCTGAAATGCTATGAAAGGGGGAAAGACAGCTGTGGATAACAAATGCCAGATGAGGAAGAGCTTTCTTTTCTCAGGCTAGCACAACAGCCAGAGCATTCACTGAACGTCCAGCAAGAAAATCATCAGGAACGTACTAAGACTGGGTGGCCACAACTCCATCAAGCTTGAGAAGACTCCTGCAGCAAGGGGCAAGTGGACAATATAGGGAGAGAGAATGAATGATTCCCCTTTTCCTCACCAGGACCATATTCAGCCGTCCTTGATAGCAAAAGATGACAGCTGCACCCTGCATACACAGGCATTTTCTCCCTTTGTGTTCTTTTTTTAATCTGTATTTTAAAGTGTTTCTGTTGTAGAGTAGAGCTTCTAATGACAGCGCATACTCCAAGGACATTACAGCAGAGAGACCTTTACAGCAGAGAGACTTCTCAATTGTTCTTTGAGACTGCAATTTCTCAAGACAACACTTGTCTTTAGGTGCACTGGGTGCTGTAGACCCAAATCCGCAGCCTTAACTAGGCAAAAAATGAAGCTGGAAGAGATCCCTCCACTTGCTTCAAAAGGTTAGGCTGTCCTTTAATCAGAAAAGGACAAAGATAGCGGGGACATGACAAGTCTCTGCAGTGGTCTTGGCAGCACACCTGTAACCTGGGACACTCACCAGGACAGCACACATCCACGTCAGGACGAGCTGATTCAAGGGGCTCTCGCATGGCTCGTTTCGTCAGCACCGAGTACGTGCATAAAAGGCAGATGGATCCCTCTGCGGTGACTGCAGGGAGACTGCTAACTACACACAGCACACTCGCTGCGCGACGACCCCTCCTGTTGCTGGGGTCTCCTATTCCTCGTTTAGATTCGTCTCAGTCGCTTCTCGAGAACATAGCGGCAGGCACGGTGCGGGCCGCAGAGCCGTCGTTACTAATGGTGACGCATAAAGCAGGAAGGATGCGCAGGTCTGAAGTCGATTTTGGCAGGCAGCAGTCAGGGAAGCTAGGACACGATTTCAGCCTTATTCAGATCAAGGGGAAACTTGCCACTGATGTCAGTGGGACGAAGACTCCGCTCCACATGTCTGACTGTAATCCGAGAACGCGCATTCTGCAAGTGCTGGAGCCTCGGCGAAAATGGGACCCCACAGAGCTCATCTCGGATTCATTGCCTGAAATAAAACTACAAGGATTTGGGGTCTCTTTTTAGTTATCTGTAAAACAAGCACGATAATACTTTGAGTGCTAAACAATACAAGGTGTGTAGGAAGAGAAAATATCTTTTATTAGGCCAACTGATCTAGTCGGGGAAAAGGAGACAAGCTTTCAGGCTTGCCTGAAGTGCTTTGAGATGCTCTGATGAAAGGTGTTAGAGCTGTGCAAGGGATCATTAAATTACACTCTTCCTCTCTCTGGAAATCATTTAGTGATATTTCAAAGGAAAGATGCTGTACAGAAATAACCAATTTCTATTGCAAATTCTGTCTGGAGCTAAATATCTTCCTTCCTCTCTCTTTATGAACTAATCTAAAGAAAAATATGTTTCAAATTAACATGTTAGGGATATTTTTGTGGTATACTGTATAGTCCTGAGATTTGTTCTGTATTGAAGGTAACTTGCAAGATCCTTGAGCATATTTCAGTACACAAATAAAATGGCTGGATTTCTGTTTAAAATTAGAAAGTGTAGAAACTCGGGGAAAACAGCAAGGTAGGGAAGAAAGGAATATAAGATATAAAAATCACATTATGCTTGTAAAAACTGCCTAACAAGCCCCAACATTTTCACTGTTGAGTGTGGCCATTGTGCCTTTGAAAGCGGTGAACCAGTCAGAGGCCAGAAAAGAGGGAAAGAAACAATCAAATTCTTAATCCCCTCCTCCCCCCGATGTATCAGGAAGGAGGGAACGGACTGGGATTGCTCAACCTAAGTTAGTGCTGAGTGACGGACTAACACCGTAATGGTATTGCAATTGTACGTGTACCAGGAAATATCAGTGCTCTCGTGGAGTTACTGGATCACGGAGATTACCGGGGGCCAGGAAGGGGCAGGTGAGAGCAGGCGTTGGTTTGGTTTCCTTTCTAAATTCAAGTAATGCGGAACAAAGAGGAAGCTCCAGGGCCCCAGCGTCACCTTGTCCTACAACATCCATTACAGGGGGGTGGACAGGAACAGGAACAGTCCAGGATCAGGTAAAATAAGCCACAGGACATGGGGCTGAAAGAAGGCTGAGATGGAGAAGGACCTTCCTCCTCCCCCAGCCCAGTCACCAGAACTTAACTCCACTTACACGTTGCCTGAGAGGCTTAACTGTGCATAAATCCTGCTGGTATCACAACAGCGCTTAATTTCGGTGTCAAGATACAAATGATGTCAAGAGTAGAGGAAACTGGAGGGAAGTGGGAACAGTAACCTCCAAATATGCAGAAAGTAGTCGTAAAGAAGAATGAAATAAACTGCTGCTTGTGTCTGTTAGCACACAAGCAATGGAGTTAAACTGCAGTTAAAGACATTTACATTAAATATTAGAAAATTGTCCAGGATTAAGGAAAATAAAGCATTAGCAGAGACTTCCCAGAGAAATGGTGAAATTTTCAATGCTGGGATGTGTAAAAAAATGTAAATAAACATTACCAAAAGTTTTGCTATTGGTGATCGTCCATTGAAGCGGAGAATAGGCTTGGTGATTTGTTTGAGAAAGGTTACAGTGGGTGACCAGGTTTTCCTGGATGTATTCTCTGTTTCACTCTGGAAGATACTGCTGAAGATTTTCTGTTTGTGCGAGGTTTTGAGATTCATTCCTCTGAAAATATTTGTCTAAGACGGGAGGGGCCATTTATCTTCTGAAGTGCCTGTTCCCCTCCGCTGATCACAGACGCAATTGCAGATGACTGGCTTAGTGTGGACACCTTCTTCTTGAATCCATAAAGTCAGATGAGACAATTCCCACCCTTAATAGCAAACTGTGTCCTTTTTAATGTATTCCTAGATATAACACTCACACCTCCATTATTCACTCCAGCTATAATTACTTGTTTTGCATGGATGAGGTGGCGCCCAGAACACATAACCATGATGTTATTTATTGTCCTGTATTAGTAATTTTATCACATTACACTTGGATGCCATATGGTACAATCAAGAATACAATAAAAGTTTCCTACGCAATGTATGAAAAGCTTCCACACGACAATTAAATATAACCTACTCCGCTTTTACACTCCCTTCCTACGGAGAATATCACTGACTTACATGCTATCTCAGTAAGGAGAATTTTATTTTTAGATCTAAGAGCCAGCCAAAGCTCTGCTGGGTTGCAGGTAGAGCTGTTAACCAGGGATGCAAGTGGCTTTATTTCAGCAGCATGTATGAAATGTTCAGGTGCTTGTGATATATGGCATTAACCACTTCTGTTCTCAAAATTTGTTTACAATTACAGTTAATCTGTCTGAACCCCTGTGTAGTTATATTGTACTCATTCCTCCACAAGGCTAAACTGGGCACTCAGACATCTACACTGTGTCTACAGAGCAATAAGAGGGAACAAGTTTGAGCATTCAGTTGTCCCCACTGCTTAACTGTTAGCACTCCTTGGGAATCTGTTGAGGTACATCGCGTACCTTCGGGATAAGGCATGGATCTCGGGTAGTTTGCTCTCGGGATTACTCCCAGACAGAAATAAAGCCACCAGCTTTATACCTGGCTCCCTTGGATCCACGTTGTTGTCCAACACTATTCTGGCAGGCTCAGCAAACCCTTTGCCAGACGCCCTTACTTATATCCCAGGGCATATAATACATACGTTTCATTTCAAGCTGTAACAACATCACTCTGATAGGTTGTTGTACAGCCCTGACATATCACACTGGGAGCTGAAACACACATTAAAATAATAATTCTGCTCCAGGACTAGGAGGATGCCACAAGCTCCAGGGTAGAGGGCTATGTGTGGTGGAAAGGGCACTCTGTAGTAATGCTAGGCAGCTGGGTGTGAGCCAGTGATTCTTGAGGAATGTCTTCAGTCTCACATGGAGAAGGACCAGAAAGAGGTGAGGCTTCAGCTAGAAGCAATTAGCCAGGTCATGTCGTAGAGAAATATATATGGAATGTCATAGATAAATACGTAACTAAACAATCTCTTCACAGGTTATTAAGAAGCCTATCCTGCTGGCTACACAACTTTAAAAAGCAGCGCCCCCGATACCATGTAGAATTATTAACCATTACAAGCCATTAACCATTCTCTCAGCTCATTGGGTTTGTGGCCAGCATTCCTAATTGTTTTGAAAGCATCCTGTTTTAAAACATGACAGTTTTACAGCTGTAGGCAGTAAATCCCTCTGAACTGGAAGGGCTCTTAATAATCAGAAAATGAAGTTTTAGTCTGCCGCATGTTTGCAGCTGAGTGTCAGTGTAGTCTGTGGTGCTTTGTACGAGGACCAGTGGTGCAGCCTGTGGGTGGGATTCAGCCAGCCCAACGCAGCTATTCCACGTCTGACAAAGGTAACCACCTCCCTCTGCAGTCACAGCCTTACAGAGCTACTTCGTTTCTGTCACACAGCAGATATCTAGCAGAGGTTGTCTGAAGCACCACCCAGAAGGTCAGGTTTTCCAACGATTTTGAAAGGAATCTAAGGTGACTAGCTCATGTGCAGATGTCTGCAGTGTAAACCATTCAATTTGGGTAAATTGCATTGAGCGTGTCTCTGATGAAACATCAGCATCTCTTGGCCGAAGGGTAGGTAACTTCTGCTACTCAAGCCTGATTGCAGTTGCTCTGTGTTAGTGGCTACCCTTTTAGGTTCATTTATAAAGTTCAGCAGACCTTTTCATGGTACACTTGTAAATCCTGCAAGCTATTTTGTTGGTAAATGATGGCCATTTTTACAAGAATAACAGAGGCATAAGGTCAGATCCTCTCTTTCTTACAGTGATGCAATCTATAACAAACCTCCAGGATATTTGTGAAACACTAATGGTATAAAAATCACATACACAAACACACATGCTTTGTAAAGGACTTAGTCTCCTTTACTTAAATCCTGAAGTTGAATAGATCTTTTTCTTGGTAGAACACTTGGCAAACAGGTCCCAGAGTTCGATTAATTTCTGCCTCTTGCTAAAGCTCCTCGCTGCCTCGGATGTGTAGGTTTAACTGTTTACAAGATCATACAACACACCGGATCAGAAATGTGGTCTGGGTGAAAAGCCACGACTTCTTTCTCAGGGTGCCTTTTAATCCAGCTGATTTCAGCAGCCTATCCGGCAGTGCCACTGCACAAACAGCTGTACCAGCACAAGCAACAGAGTGATAAGCAAAAGCAAGAACAAGTGTTGAGGGGTGGAGATCAGTTAACTCAGTTTTGTTGCCAAGGCAAAGATGCAAAGAATAGCACAGAACAGCATTCAAAGTTGAAGAGGCTCCTCCAGATGATAATTCAGAGCAGAAGCCTCGCTAACATTGTCTGAATTGCTCCCTGGAGGAGCCTCTCTCACTCCTTCAGCTATGCAAGGCATCTAGGGAGACAAGCCTCCTAATTTAGGCATGTAAGTTAGATGTTTAAATGTATGCAGTGAATATTTCCCCCGAGAATGTGAATGGGATGTTATAATAATTTGAAATATGTTTAACCACAGCTATGATAACAACGTTTGTTCTTTTACGAGATACTGTCTTTGCGCCACTGACCCTCCAATGACACAATAATGGTTCTTGTTTGTTAGATAAATGAACAAAGTTAAGAAATGTACATCTTCCACGCAGTCCAAATTTTTAAAGTTAAAAAAAGATTCCCAATTTTTCTCTCAAAATACAAACCAGATTAAGTCGTTCACATGGAAACCACGGCATGTTCCCTACAGTAATCTTCTATCAGGACCTGAAAGGGACAAAGTGATTATTGAAATGATCACCAGCATATCTTATTCATTTTGTTGTTGTTGTTGTTCTCCTTAAGCACTTTTAAAAAGTTTTCATGCAGAATTTTGGCTAATTACATTTTGGTAATTACATTCTGCCATTTAGTACATTGCTCCTATCTGCTCAGAACTTTCTACACGTTAGTTGATGGAAGTATGAAGTTATTGATAAATGACAAAAGCTGGTTTTGATGCACGGGCACTGTTTGCTTGCCTCCTGCGCTCCTGACTTGCAGATTCTTGATTGTTAGGCACGCAGCAGAACACAAATTTTCAGTGTATTTTTCTCTCTCCACATAACCACCTTCACTGCCTTTGGTCCCAGCACTATTCAAAGGACTGTTCAAGACAATCCTGAAAAGGATTACTGATACTTTAAAGAACGCTTTTTGGACTTGGCTATCTTCTATTCTGGTTGAACGTGTTTACATGAATGGATCATTAAAGCCAATTCATCTTCTAGTATCTCACAGTGCAGAACTGGATCTAAAATGCTGGACAAGCCATTAATAGATATTAGACTGTGCTTTGTTTATCCTACTGGTTCGCACATCTGAGCAGTGCATGAAAAAATTTGCCCAACCGCTCCCTTATTTGAAACTTCCACTTTTAAGTCAGAGACATATTTACAGAGGAAGGAGAATAATACATACCAGTATGGCTTAAATTTATGCCTGTGCCTGAGTTAACAGGCTCGACTGAGATAACTGTTTAGTTCAAAATACGGAAGGGTAGCATCCTATGGTTCTGTAATGGTTTCCCCTCAGCTCTCATACCTCAATAAAACAGCTGCCTGCAGGTCACGCCTAACACCGCAACCGTGCACAGAAGTGGGTGCTGCAAGCAGCAGTCAGCGCGGAGCGGTCAGTCACTTTATGCACGCTGACTGGGCAGCCTGTTGCCAGATGAAATATTTAACAGCTAAGCTCTGCCTACCTTGTGCTCAGCAGAGGCACCAGCTGAGCCCATGCTTTCTACCAGGCCACTTACTGAAAACTAAAAGGAACTCAGTTATCATTAAGGCTTCCATCCTTTTCTCAAATGCAGTAGAAATTGGCCAGTGGGGTTCAAAATCACTGCAGTGGGACAGACCATGTGCAACTCCAAAGTGTCATACCCTTGGCAAACCAGTCTAAAATCCACACCCTACCACAGAAGAATTATACTGCCAAACATTTTTTTGCTTGATCGTGCATCACAGGTTTCTTCCTAGTTGTCAGCCCTCGCATGGGGATGAAATAGACACAGCTCAGCCACTTTATAAGGCCTGGTGATCTGCTGCTGGGCTGGGATGATGTGACTGCATTTTTTCATTTCCTGCACTCAGTTTTCAGGTAACAATTGCTGACGTGCAGCTTCGTGGGCCCGGCTCCACTTTCTCTGAGGTTTCTGTCCAAGCCTTACTCTCTTTTGATCTCTGTAAATTGCTTTCTTAATCCTTCTCCAAAGAGTAATACTGTAGCAGATGCAAAGTGCTTCTGCATATTGAGTATACACAGAAAAGAAACACAGTACCCTAGTTTCTGATAATTCTTTCAATTTCTGTCCAAAGACTCCAAGCAGAATTGCTGTGTTTGTTTTTTTTTTCCCCAACCTACCGCGAGCTTGCTTCAACCCATCTCAGAGATGTACGTTTTTTTCTAACCGTACTTTTCATGAATTTGTCACTGGCTCATTCTTCATCATTTTAATCAACCCAGTCATAACTATCATGACATATTTCTCTCTCTATGGCTGTAATGATACAACAAACACTTTAGGTAGTACTCCTCTCAGCTAACTTTATGCATCTACAGTTGCAGACACCCACGTTTATGGTCATTGGCTAAGTCCTTCAATAAGCACTGGAAAAAATATTAAATGCAGTAAGGACACAGTCCACCTTGGTCAAAGAGGGAGGTACCTCTCTCTCTCTCAGGTTCAGGCTCTGACGTTCTTTCCTAAAGAGAAATTGGTGGATGTATCTTTCTGATAAGTATCATACAATATAAACACATAGGCAGAAGAATTACTATGTGTGCATGGAAATTAACCGTGTGTCTACTGAGGCCTTTACTGAGTGGTACATAACTTCCCTTAGAAGGCTGGTGTCCATAAATATGTTACACGCTCCTTCTTTTCCTTATTGCTTCCCTACATTTTTTACCTCCCATTATTACAGCATTTCTCAATGCAACCTCTAAGACCTCTGGTAAAGAGTTATGTTTGCACGTGAGCACTAAACAATATTAGGAAGGGATAATAATGCTGGTAGTCTAGTTAAATATAATTGCAAGGGGAAGACAAAAGCAAAGGGCAGTTGATAATTCGTAAGATACCTCATGGGCTTTCAACCTCCTCCTGCAGAACTTGGTGCATGGGAGAAGGTTACAAATGAAGATCCCTGCAACTTTGTCCTAAATGCCTGTACCAGCCATCTGAGTTAGACACGGTCTACAGAATTTATGTAACAATAACCAAATCAATTTAGAAACCAGTTTTGCTAATCTGACACAGACCCTAAGCATGGATAGTTCTAAACTGATCTGACAGAGCCTACAATTACTCTAGCTTAAGAGACACTTTTGAACCAAATCAAACGTTCGCAGCAAAAGAGCTACATTAATTTATATCAGCTCCTGATTGAACTGACTAGAATAAATCAGAGAGAGAAGGCATGCAATCAGCTCAGCTGGCAGATTTGCAGATCGTTGAAAGGGGCATGATAAGTCTCTGGGGTTTGGCTGTGAGTAATGCCCTTCTCCACCAGCACAGCTGGAGCCCGTCTAGCCACAGCTGCTGACACCCACCACCATCATGTCTTACCCAGAACTGCTAGGTACACAGCCTCTATCGAAAAATAGAAGGACGCAAGCCATGAAAACACACTCATAGCAGAAGAAGTTTTGGTGGTTTGGAGTGTCGCCCCCACACAGAAATTTTGTACCTTCCCTCTGCCTGCGATTACTGCCTGACAGCAGAGTTGCTGAAATGAAATACGTGCACGAGTCCCAGCTGTTTCGATACAAGGTCCAGCAAATTAGCTTAAACTGCTGATAAAGATGAGTTTAATGCCATATTTTTGTATTAAAATGGATTAGAAACATTAGTGGTTTCTATCCCAGGATTAGTGGTTTCTATCCCAGTTGTGGGGGCAGGAACCTTCAGTAAGGAGGCAGAACAGAGGATCAGGGGAGCAATATTTCTTGGGTCTCTCCAGCCAAATCTGCTGGAGTTTGTCTGATCATGGCAGTAGTAAAAGCTATGAAATATCACCCTCATGGTTACCATTCTTTTACTTTATTAACAAATTTATGATTTCCCGATGGCCTGTTAATTCTTCCCCTCCTTTTGTCACTTCTTGTACCAAAGACCATGCAGGAGTATAGCTACAAGCTCGATCACAAGGAGTAGGAGGCTGAACGAGACAACCTCCTGAGGCCCCTTCCAGTCTCCTATGATCCTGAAGTACAGCTAATGTGCAGGGGTGGGATTTTGGAGATGTGGTTCCCTCCCTGCTGTCCCAATCACTTAGCAGATCTTGGCAAAATGTGCAGACCAATGCTTCCCAAAACAAACTTTCCCTCTGAGGGGTCCAACCAGAGCGACTCAGGTATTGCTACGGCGTTCAGCAACTACTTTTCAGAGGGAGGTCACTGGGAGCAAGGGTACCCAATGCCACTAGAGAGCAGCCCAACTTGACTCGAGTATTACAGAAAAAGTTGAAGGTTAAAAAAATAAAAGAAACAACAGAGAGAGGTTATGACTAACTACCCAACCTTCTCTGTGTCGCAGTTTCCCAGTTGAGGGATACAATCCTCAGACAAAGCAGTTTATATCTTGTCTAATGGGATCAGAGGTATAGGGCCTTGCGGGAATGGATATTATGGTGGTACAGGGGGGCAGGCTGTGTATGATCCGCTCCCCCTTCAAAAAGCGTTGAGCTCTGTAAGGTCTGCACAGCATCTACGCTTTTGGGTATGTGAAAAAACAGCAGGAATTGGAGTCATGGGCAGGCGAGTTTGAAGAAATCTGGAAAAAGGGGGAAGCCAGAGTTGCAGCTGTTATGAATTCATCACGATTTTGGCTCCAGTTCTAAAATACTCACAAAGGCATAAGAATCTCCACATGATTTTGAGGGAAGCAAGATATGTACATGTACGAGTGACACATCCACACATGCTGTATTGTTTAAGAGGCGTCCTGAGCATTAGCTTCAGTCCCTGCTCTTTCACTCGTGTCAGTTGACATTTCTGAGGCTCTTGTTGCTAGACGCAACCTCACGCTGCTACCTTAAGATAACAATTTACATTTTTCCAGAGAAATCACATGCCGCCGCTGGGAGCTATCAGCAGATCGTGGTTAGTGGGACGCTCTCCGAGCTGTCACGAGGGAGCTGCGGCAGCGAGCAGCTGCACACAGAAAGGCAGCTCGGGACGGCCACGATCCGAACAGGCTCCTTCTGCCTCCACAGCTTCGTCTTCCTCATGCCTGGCGTGGCTCCGTAGGGTCAGCAGCTTGACCCCGCTGAAAACCAGCTCCTTTCCACGAGGGGCATGACTGGCTTTCGGCCGGATCGGAGCCCGGGCACGCCTCGCCAGATGGCAACAGCAGGGTTATTGCTGTGTACATAAACAGGAAAGCCCAGCCAGGATGAGAGGCGGGCAGGTCTGCCCTTTCTGGTGGCGATGCAGGCAGGGCTGGTTTACATTAACAGCGAAGCTGCACCCTCGGAGAGGTTTGTACGGGCTCCGCTTCCCTCAGAGGCTGCTCGCAGGGGCTGTGCGACGTGTGCTCAGAAGTGTGAGGTTAGGTTCACCCTCAGACGCCACAACCTGGGTCAGCCCGTGTGCTTTCCACCCTCACCAGGTGCCACTTCGGCGCCAGAACAGACAAATCCCCGCATTTGTTCCCCCATCACCACATAAAAACGACCGCAAAAACGGCGCTCAGCGGGGAGAGGGTTGTACACAACACCCCCAGCCACCCTCCAGCAGGCGGGGGGGGCTCCTAATTTGCTTCCAGCTGGCCGAAAGCACCCCACCACGACCCCAAAACCCCTCAGGAGGGGTATACGGGAGATAAAGGGAACATTTCCCTTCAGCCCTCCCCGCCCCAGGGGCCGCCTCCGGCCGCCCTCCGCCGGCCCCGAGCCCGCCCGCCGGCCCTGAGGCGAGGCCCCGCCCCCTGCGGGAAGCCCCGCCCCCTCCCCGCCGCCATGGCAACCGCCCGTCGCCCATCCTCCCCCCCCCTCCCTCCCCTCCCCTCCCGTTTCCCCCCGGTGTGGCCGAGCCGAAGGGGCCGCGCCCCCCTCCCCGCTCCGCCGGCGCCCGGCCACGCACCCCGCTGCTCCCGAGGTAACGGCGGGGCCCCGGCGGCCCCTCGACGGTCCCTCAAGGCGCCGCCCGAGGAGGCTCGGCCCCGCGGCAGCGCCGAAGGAAGAAGCTTGTTGGGGGGGGCGGGGGGGGTGTATAGGGAGCTGGGGGGGCAGCTTCCCGCGGAGCCTGCTGGGAAATGTAGTCCGGCGGCCGCCGCCGCGCGCTGAGCGCTGAGGGGGGAGGAGGCGAGTGGGGACTACAAGTCCCAGCAGGCATGCGCGGGGATGGGCGCTGCGGCTTTGCCCCCGCTGAGAGGGATGTGAGGGGCCGGGGGGGAGGGCGAGCCCCCTCTGAGGGGTTGGGGGGCAGGAGGCTTGGGGAGGGGTTTTTGGGGCTAGAGAAGGGGATTTGAGGGCTGGGCTGGGGTCTGTGAGGGGGTGTTAACGCCCGTAGGCGCTTCGTTATTTGTTAAAATTCTGGGTTTTGGTCATGCCCCCCGTTTTGTTTTTTCTTTTCGTGTTTTCTGCCCCCCACCCCCCCGTTACCCCTGGTGATGGGCTTGGCGTTGCCCCTTCTGCGCTGCAACAGGCGTGGGGAGGGGCAGGGAAATAAAACTGCGGCTCCCGTTCGAGGGGATATTTAAAATATGTGCGTTTGTTGCAGGTGTGCAGCGTGCAGGTGTGGGTTTTTTTTTTAGTTTTCCTGGAGAGCCGTTTGGCGCAAGCGTCAGCGCAGCGGTACCCCTTTGGGTGTCAACACTGGGCGTCGGTTCCAGTTCTGTACCGTTTCACACGTATATACAGCATTAACTGGCTCAGAGGTGGGATTCTGTCCAGCGGGTGTTTGACTTCTCTTGCAGCTGAAGGTGTTTCCCTTCTCCTTCTCCTCCTTTCCCCAGTGTCAGGCACGTTCTCAGCAGCTCTTGGCGCTTGCTGTACTGCAGAAGTGACCGTCTCTGCAGCAGCATGCTCCCACGGCGTTCTCCTCGCAGGGAGATGGCTTTTGAGCTGCTTGTGAAGGTACGGAGCCTGCCCTGAGCCAGTCACAATCTCAAGACTGAAAAGTAAGGGGAAGGTAGGGAAATAACAATAGGCCTTTATCTGTGGCTTTCTGTGTAAATAATTGCAAAACAACTCATTCTGTTGGTGATGAGCTGAGGAATCCGGTGACTTGAAGGCTGTAGCACTAACAGCAGGATGTATATAAATACACATCTTAAAGAATTCATACATAGAATACATCCTTCAAAATTCTTCTACTTAAAGAATGCATTTTTCAAAAGAACTTTTAAAAAGCAAAATTCCAGGAGATATGCAGTCATAGTCTAGAGAGCCAATTCTCCAGCATTCAAACGGGAATTCAAAAGGAGGAAAAGCATCCAGGCCTAAATTCTGACCTTATGAGTCAGGGTTATAAACACATGCGAATCCATTAAACCTTCAATTATTCATGGAAAGTTTATCTGGTTTGCAGATCGGCTGCGCTAGGAATGTGGCAGCACCAGGACTGAATCTGAGCGGAGCTGGCTACGGGCTGGCAGGGTAGACGCGCCACGGCGGTGTGGGAACATGGATATGCTGTATCCAGGGCCAGGTGCAGAAGCGGTTTAACTTCCCTGGCTCAGAGCCTGACCTAATAAACGCTTTGAACCCGAGCCGGCTCTGCACAGACCCATCTTGGGAGTCTTTGGTGGTGTGTTTGCTCCCTTCCAGAAGCGCTTATGTGTGTGATGTGCAGAGATGCGAGTGGCTCCACGAGGAGCCAGAGGGATTACTGGGTTGGGCTGAGCTCTGGACAGGCCCTATAAAAGCCTTCAGGTTATCTTAGCCCTGCATGCTGTTGGAGAAGGGATCCAGCACCTCAGGAACCTAACTCGTGTGTGTGGAGTTACACTCCCTCGAGTGCCCGTAGTGCTTGTGTTTGCCATTTTCATTTCTGTTATCTAGCCTGGGTGATGTGATGAGCACCTCATCGCCTGAAGTAGAGCAGATGTGGCTGCGGGCATACCTGAAGTTGGCACATAAGGTGCCTGGGAGGAGAATACGGTTTGCAGTCAGTCTTAGGAGCAGCGCAGCAGTCTCTGGTGCTTCTCTTTCTAGTTCTTCAGACACCTGTAGTTCAGAGGCTTTGCAGACGGTCATTTCATTCTCCAGGATGCTCGCTGTTCAGTGCAATAGCATGTTCTCTCTGAAGCACTGACCAGCTTGCTCAGTGCTTTGTTGTGTAATTGTGATTTCTATTAACTTGTGGTGATTGCTTTTACTTCATTTGAAGATTTTTTTTCCCCTTTATATTTTAAGTTCGCTCTCAGAAGAATCCACACACACATTGTTTGACACCCACGTGCATGCGTCTTCCTCCCACTTTGGTGCACATTTCCCTATCAAATATATTTCAAAACAGAGTTTCAGTGCAAAGAAGCCAAACGCTGCTTCACAGAAAACAATCCCCTTAGTGCTGGGGTTCCTGGCCCGTGGCGTGCACACACTTCATCTGGCGTGTGCCCTTTAAATCGACACGTCTGAGGAGGGAATGCTCTGATGGCATTACCTGCTGCAGCCCCCGGTGCTGCTGCCACCGCCGTGTTTGTGTCCGTACGTGCCACTGCTGATGTGCACAGCAAAAGGAAAAAGAAAAAACATTAAAAAAATCTCGGAGCACGCTTTTAATCTTGATTTAAATGGCTTCTTGAATCACCATTTAAATCCAGACCTGCTGGAACTGAACCACAGGTATATATATATAAAACAAAAAGAACCACATGCATATATATATATAAACCAAAAAGAAGTTGGGATGCTGCGAGGTTAGAGTCATTAGTCCCCGTCCTGGGCCAACGGAACAAATTTAAGCAAAGCCAAGTTACAAGAGAAAGAAAATAATTCTGCTGCGGAACTTGGCAAGCCCTTGTGTTTGTTTGTGCTTCGTCTGGCAGTGATGGGTTAAAGTGTTGTTTTTGGCGTGCCAACGTAACGCCTGTGGTGTCAGGGATTGCTTCTGAGCAGGGCCAGTCATGGGAAGGGAAGACCAGTGGTTCTGCACCCTCATCCAAAATGAAGGCGGTGATCTTTCTAATAAAACAGACAAGGTTTATTTATTATTTTGTTTGGAATAATTGCATCTTTGAATAACATTCTTAAAACTCAATTAAAATACATCAGGTACGTGAAGAAATAGTCTGATAGAAATACGCTTCTGCAGGCTTCTGGTGGGGACTGTGGGGGATGTGGTAAAAATGCTTTTTCCTCCTCTGACATCATTCCAGTTAGTGTTGCAGGTGATGCCTCTCCAGGAAGGCCCTGTTGTCACGTTGTTCCGTGTCTCTATTTTAATGAATTTTGACCTTGAAGGGAATGATGGAAAATATGATTGTTGGGCTATATCCAATGAAATTGTGATTGAAGGAGAGGAGTATGTTTGGAACTGGTTGGAGATAACTTACAAGAACAGTGTGGCCTTAAACTAAGAAGGGCAGCTTTAGATTAATCGTGAGGAAAAGCTTCCAAGCAGTAAGAAGAAAGGAGCAACCACCAGTTCACTCCTTAGCCTCTGGCAATGGAAATGGGTGCAAGTGGAGGGTGGGTTAGTCCAAAAATCGAAACCTCTTAACACGGAGCTGCCTTCCTAGCTTTGCTCCACGTGAAAAACATCTTGGTGCCGAGGGCTGCCCCTGCTGGGGAAGGAGCGTGGTGGTGCTGGATGCCAGCGAGGTGGTGCTCTCATGCCCAGCACCACGCTGTGAGGCTGATATGCTGAAAATGAAAGAGCAGAATTAGTAACCGCTCTTCATCCCTGGCTGCCCAGCTTTTCCAGATGTTCAGCTGCCCAGTTGGGCAGTTCAGCTGCTACGACGTGAGGCCGTGTGGCCACAAGTCCAGGGGAGCTGCGGAAAATTTTTGGTCTGCTTGGGTGTGTTTTGGTCAGAGAAAGATGTTAGTCGAGTTAAAGACCAGGTATGTTAGAGACCATCTTTTGGATCGTGCTCAGTCATTGGTTCTGGGAGAAAAACTCCTCACCCTGGCTAGGGATGGATCAGCCGGGTTTATGCTCCAGAGAACAGCGGTTAATATCCCCCGCGACCTTTCAGCCTTGCTGCTGCAGGGTTTTTAACAAGTGGGCTAAGACCCTGCGTGTGGCAGCTCCGCTGACATGAGCGCCTGTAGCGCCTCTCCTCATCGATGTTCTGCTTGCTGAGGGATCTCGGAGGGCATCTTGGCGTGCCGTGGAGCTGTCACAGTCTTCAGGACGGAGCCACGCGATGGTCGGATGGAGAGCTGGTGTCACAAGGAACGCGTGAGTTGTTCTGAGGGTGCCTGACAACGCTCGACCTTTGCTGTGCATCCTCTTGAAATACGTGGCTGTGATAGGACAGGAAAACCACATGTTTAAAAACAAAACAAAATAACACAAACTCTACGTTTTCTATTTCTGCTTTCTTTGGTGTATACAATGTATGAACTCCACAGTATGATGTAGAACAGATCATCAAAAATACATGTATAGCATGGAGAAAATCCATACCTAAATCTCGTTACTTCCTCCCACCCCTGGCGCTGCAGCATGGGGTTGTTCAGAAAACCATCCAGGAAAGAATGGCTTCCCCAAAGAACATTTTTCCCCTTAATTTTGGATATATTTGTTCTGACTTCCTTTGGAAGTTGGCTCTTTTGAACTAAGAGTGCCGTAGCTGATGGGCGTAAGAGGTTTGGAACTTGTTTAAGCTATTTTGGGGCCATTAGTTTAAAACAAGCCGTCTTTGTGCACTGTGTCCTCAGCACTGCCTGAGTGCTGCTTTAGGGCTGAGGTCCACAGCTGCTGTTTCCAATGTGTTTCAGGTATATACGGGTGATGTTACAGACACCTCAGGCCTATAGTATCTCCTTTGGTGCCTAGAAGAAGTGATGGGTGGAACCGAGGTGCCTGAATCCCAGAGATTCAGCCAGTCAGCCTACCTCTGGAGGCACTGCTGGGCATCCTCGTGCCTTTAGGAGCACGTGTGTACACCCAGCGACTTCCCCGTAAGCTCCAAGCTTGGGTGCTGTGGGCGTGTGGAAGCCCTGCGGTGTGGTGCACCCGGCACCGAGCTCTTGCTTGAGCTTCTGCGTCACAAGCACGAGGGCAGAAGCCCCCAAACTCAGAGCTCCTGGAGGAAATGGGTTCTTCTGGGGTTTCCCTCCAAATGTAAAACTGTCTACCTCCTGCTTTCCAGCTTTTCTAGCTCCAGCCATTCTCCTGAGTGCCTGTAGGGTGGCCCAGCTCCCACCAAAACGATGGGGCCATCTCCTCCTGCGAGCAGGATTGTGGATCCGGACGTGAGGGTCAGCCCACTTAGGGCCACAGGGAACTGAACACACACAGCAAGGTGGGAACGGGCTGCCCCAAACAGAAACAACAGGCTGCTGAAGGAGCTACATGTTTTTTTCATAGTATTATGGATTTCTAGGAATTGCATGCAGCGGTTCCTTAGAAATGGAAAACATCTGGGGGTTTGAGGAGTGTTTTCCTTACGGGCAAGCAGTGGGTTCTTGCCAGGAATGTCATGTCTTCAGCAAGGAGAAGCAGAGGTGACCCTGGGTCTGGGGATGGGTGGCAGCCTTCGGTGGCTTCGCTGGGAGGATGTGACTTCGCCTTGCAGAGCTATGAACCTGAAGTTTGTTTTGGGTTTCTACAGGTTTCCATCTGGGTGAGTGTAGAGGAGCCCCGTGTTCTGCGTCGTGGCACAGGAGCTGATGCTTTTTTGGGTGGCAGGGCCCTAGGTGTTGGGTTGTATGGGATTCAGGTAAACTAAAGGGATCTTGAACCTGAAATACAAACCACTCTGTCCAACACACCTTGCTTGAGAGCGTGTGATTTCATAGTGCTTTCTTCATACCTGGAGAAGTTGGACTGCAGGTTTGCCTTCAAGTTGTGCTGTGATTCGCTGCTTATATATGAAAAAGGTAGTAAAAATATGAACCTTAAATTGTTCTGGGGACTAGGGAAAGGTGGTCCTTTGAGACTTGCTGTTTTAAGAAGCCTTAAACTGCCATAAAGCCCCAAGTGACACGTTAAATTTAATGAAAAGGTGCACGTCAGCACGTGGATGTTGGAGTACTTGGCGAGAGTATTTAAACAGAAGGAGGTCCTCAACTTTGCCCGTAGTGGGGCTGCCATTCAGCAGCATTGTAGTCTCATTAGGGTGAGGGCTCTTGAAAGAGCTAAGGGCAGACTTCCCTGGTGCTGCTCGGAGTATTTAGGCACGTATATGGTCCACCAGCATAAAAAGCAATTTACTGCCTCGTGTGACCTGTGATTCGTGGGCTGATGGCTGCCAATGTGCTGTGGTGAGCTGCAAATGAAAGTTTGGCTGGTCAAGTCCTTGAAGTTCAGTGCGGGCAGGGCATTTAATTTTCGTACGTTAATTTAATAGGATTGGGACCAAAGGCAATGAAGAAGTTGTACAGTCTTTTTGTGTGTTTGTTTTTTAATCACTGTAACTGAATTGTGACGTATGATCCCTAACCTTAGTTTGGTAAAGACGAACTCCAAGAGCTAAATGACTGGTAAAGGAAAAAAAAGGACACAATTCAGCTGTGAGAGAAATAACAAAACTGGATTTCATGGTCTGTATTATTCTACAATTTTTCTGATGATTGTGTTCTTTTTTAGACTTCTGAGTGAAGATGAATCTAGCAGAGATCTGCGATAATGCCAAAAAGGGAAGAGAATACGCGCTCCTTGGGAACTATGACTCCTCTATGGTATACTACCAGGGTGTAATCCAGCAGATCCAGAGGCATTGCCAGTCCATCAGAGATCCAGCGATAAAGGGCAAATGGCAACAGGTAAGGTGAAATAAGGCTGCCTCTACACTCTTACCTGAGATTTGAAAAATACACTGTACATCCCCAAACTTCTGTGGTATAGAGGATGTGTATTTCAACCGAGTTTACAGCATTTTCTTCACAACACTTGGTTGATATTTATGGGGAACTATTTCTTACGGTGTACTTAAAAGGAATCATTTTGTTCTAATTGAACCTCTTTTTGCCTTCACTTGTGATGTTTGGCTAATCACCGGTCTGTTTGCGTGTGATTGCTTACTTTGGCAAAGCTGTTCTGCTGAGGGCTTCTCTGCTGTTTTACCTTGGGTCCAGTAAACTAAGATGTGAGTGAAGGGGTTAGCATCGGCGGAGCGGTTGTCTGAGTAGCAGGTAGCTGTGACTCTACAGCGTGCAAATTTGGATCAGGTTTCCAAAACCCCAAGCAATACTCTTAGTCTGAATCATATATCATGTACATCACCCTTCTACACGTGGATACTTTTCTTTGTAGAAAATGCACTCCATCTGAAATTATAATATTCAGAGGATAAACATGTAAAGGTATGTTCCAGGAAAAAAATCATATTGTGTAAATGTTGTTTTTTGAAAGAACATACCCCTTTATAGAAGATAAAATTCTGCAATGGGTGAAGAGAAGATTTCAAGGAGTGTTTTTCTAAATATTAGTGTTTAACTAATGTCACTTAAAATGGAAGCAAATTTTTATGTTTATTGCAGCAGGTGCTTTGGTCAAGATTTTGTGCTTAAAGTGTCTGACATTTTTTGAATACCAGCAGCTAAAACTGTTGGCAAACATTTTCTTTCTAATCACATACTACTCATAGGTCTCTATCATGAAACTATAAAAGACTGTCTGCTTATGAAGGTGTTGCCTGCAAAGTATGCGTGCGGACAAGCAGCACTGATAGTGCCTAGCTGTCCTGATGCCGTACCAAGCTGAAGGTTGGATAGGAGATATTCACATTCCAGGTGTATGGCTTCAAGCTCCTCCCCACCCCTGGCCATTCTGGTTCATGCCCTGTTCACATCCGTAGTTCTTGCCGAGGTTGTAGCTGGCATGAAGGTAGCGCGTGAGTTTTTTCCTTGTTCTGTAGCTGTATCTCTGCATCGTCTTCACTCTTAGTATTTTGTCTTTCCCCTGATTACATCGATTCTTCCATTAAGCTTTTAACAGCTTTTGTCTTGAGAAGATCACTCCAAGTCTCGTGACACTGTGTTGTTTCAGCTGCTTGAGAGAAGCCTGTGCACCACGGAATGGATGCTGTACATTGAATACAAGCCTCAAGTAAAAAGGGGCCAGTAACAGTCTGCAGGATTACTCCTTGGGGAAGGCAGCTGGTTCCTTAGCAGAGGATCTAAAGTTGGCACCTTCTCAGAAATTACCCCATTTTATATAAAAATAGAATGGCCCCAACAGTATCCCTTACACCCTTTAGAGAGGACTACCCCCAGAAAGATCAGCAGCAGGTGGGGTAGTGCCTGTCATGCTGCGTGCTCGTGCTGATTCAGAAACTTCCTAACGCACCGGTGGCAGATAAGCTTGGTCAGAGTATAGCTTTGCCATTACTGATGCCAACCTTGGCTTGGGGACAAATACCAAACAGTAAGAAGCATGGGGTGGGGAAAAAAATGTTCTTCATCCCCAGGCTGTTTGCCTTGCCATTAATTGGTGGGACTACCTGTAGCCCTGGGAACAAATGATAACTCTGCCAGCTTTTCCGTAGCTGCTCCTTTTTTACTGGGACCTGGAGAGGTAGATGTGCTTTCTAACCCATTCTAGATAAATAATTGCAGTGCCTTCTCACTCATTGAGGCAGAGTAAGAAGGACTCCGATGATCTGGATGTTAACACTGCTTTCCAGCTCCAGGGGTGGCTGCCTCCAAACTTCCAGTCACAAGCAGTAGCTGTCAGGCACACTGCCTCTTATGAGAAAAGTAAAAGAAAAATTTACACCACCAGAATTTGTACACATAGGTTTAGCAAAATTCAGGTCTAACCCAATAATGCACAAAATTAAAATGTTCTCCTGCCCTTGTGTCCTCTTGTAAGTAGCACCAGAAGCAAAGCAACCTTAGGTTGTGGTTAAGGGGACGAATGCTGATGGGTTTTACCTTAAATTCTGTCTCATCTGGAACATGGAACGATCGTGTTCTTTAGTTACTTTAGTTTCTTAATCCTCTGATGAACCTGAGGAGGATAATACCACTGGTACCTGCTGGAGGTGGAGTTTAGCATTCTCTAGGTAGGTGGAGCTTTTTTAGGTGGAGTGATACACGGCGTGAATGTGCTTGTAGGTAAGTGCTCAGAGGAGAAGGAAGGATTATTATTTAAACCATTTCTTCTTTGGGATCTGCTGTCTGTATGCATCTTCCCAGTCTGCCTTCCTTCCTGAACCCCTAAAGGATTCCTGGGAAATGGACGCTGAGGAAATCTGGCAGCATGAAGTGTGCCCTTTTTTTCCTGTATGGTTGAGAACAGGGTGTTTTTTCTTGTCACTTCTCAGGTAGGAAACTCAGTTTCGGGTGTTTGCATACACATTTCCTCCTAAAATAGGAAGGGAGACATCCCTTGAAGTGCAGTTCCAGCCGTGCCACAGCAGCTGACCAGCTCATACCCCTGATCTGAAGCGTCGTTCTCCCCGTACGGTCACTTCTCCGTAGGGATGCTCCATCCTGGGCAGCTCCCTCATGCTAGGTGAACCTGGCTCATCGCTTTGTGTACTACGGAGGATTTTGCCAGCAGTTTTCTGAGGGATGTAGAGCAGAGGTGAACCAGAACTAGGTGGGATTTGGGGTCAGACTCCCAAACACTCTTGATCCACCTCTGCTTGCCTTGGTGTCATGGTTTTCATATTCGTATAGGTTGGTCTGGACAGACTGATAACTCAGTGCTACGATCCGACTATTTGGTAGCTTGTATTCCACACAGCACAGACAGCTTCAGCTTTGAAACTGGGCACCGTGATTTCCAGGAGTTCTTGTGCTTGGCACAGAGAGGATAATTAGGAGGAGAAGGAACGTGAACATACATCATCTGCTCCTCTGGGAACGACCTAATGGTGCAGCTCCTTGGAGCAATGCTGCATCCCAGGCGTCAGAACCAGCGCTGAGTAGGGGAGGGAGATGATTAGTCTGGGACAATCTGCAGAATTTCAAAAGGACAAAAGATGCATCCTGGAGGTCAGTGCACGGCCCGCCAGAGCAGCAATGTGACGATATGAGAATTTCTCAAACCCTTTGGAAAATTCAAAGGGGTTGAGGTTAAAAAATTGGCTGAGAGTAACCCTGTTTAAAATCAAAAGCCACTCATGTCTCTCTATACTTACCAGCAATAAAAGGTAGATTTCCTCTCTTGACCACTGTCGTGAGCTTTACTAGTTCTGACATTCCCCCTGTTTACTCCGAGAGAGTTTCTTGCCTGTTGTGGTCTTTTTACTAGACAGCTGGCTTGTAGGAAGGAGCTGCTTCGGTGACAGTTCGGCAGCTGCCGAATGACAGCTGAGCGTGCCCCCGGGAGAGAGCGCCGTCTTACAACAAGGCCGGAGGCTGTTGAGCAAAACCTGCTGCGTGTTGTAACTGCGTGCTGCATCTTGCACGGCGTCTGGGAGCGCTGGAGCCAGAGCTGAGGCAGAAAGTCAGGGATTCTCTTGGAGAGCTCTGAGCAGCCAACAACACGCCCTTTCCATCCATGGTTGCTGGAGCAGGTGATGAGGTGCACTGCAGTCTTGCTCAAAGAATAAAGGTTAATTTTTTGTTTTTAATCTTCAGCCCGTTTCGGTCAGTCTGTGCTTATGTTGTTTCTGCCTCTTGCCCATTTTATTAACACTTCACAGATTTCTTCATGAGTAATTAAGGGATATTCAGCAGGCAGCTCGTGAAGGTCTGTGAATGCCGGAGCTGTACTTGGACTCCGTGGGATCAGACAGTATGGCTGGGGGAATTACTTTCATTTTTTTGGATGGAGATTGTTGAACAACTAACGCTAATTGCAGGCAGTAATTTCAGGTTTGGAAAACGCTTTTATAGAAACTTGATTAGCTTAGTTCCAGCACGATGCAATTCAAAACAAGCCCACATGTTGTGTGCATTTACCAGAGTATGAAATACCCACGTTGTGGAAAGTTGTGTAGAAGTACAGGCTGTAATATAATGAAGAAAAGCTGTTGATCCCAAAGGTTACTGGAGTTGCAAGATTTTGAAATACAGAGGGATTCTGAAATATGGTGTTTTGTGGTTTTTGGTTGGTTGTTGTTGTGTTTTTTTTTTAAAAAACTATCACAAGGAGGAGTGAACCCAGCTTTGTTTTATACCCACATGCTAGGCTGTGCTTTCTGCGTGGTGCCCAGAGGCCAAGCTCTTCCCACCTAGCCTTCCCTCCTGCACCACCAGCTCCTCTCCCTCCTCTGCACAGTCATTCTTTGTCCTGGTGTTCTTCTGATCACAGGGTAGTGAGCCACTGCAGCTTGCTAACCTCACAAAACTCTCCTTTATTTATATATGTACTTATTACTCTTCTAGGTGTTATCTTCCAGAATTTAATCCAGAAGAGTTCCAGTAGAGCATGGTTAGGTAGAGGAAGTAAGGGCAGCGAGACCTTTCCTTCTTGGCAGTGGTGAGCTGTTAACTCAGCACATGCTTTCTCCTGAAACTACTTTGACATGAATAACCTATATTTTTGTGGGGTTCTCTAGAACCTGAGCTGGAGCCATCTGCGAGCCCTTACGCCTGAGGGAAGGGGCAAAGAGACCGGGTGAGGCCAGCCCAGTGATTTCCCTGTTTGCAGCTTTCTGAGGCTGCTGCAGAGTCGTGCTCATCACTCAGAGGCTCGTTCACCTCCGTGATTACAGCCCGGCCCTTCTCGCCTTGTGTCTAGGCTGTTCGTTTGCCAGCTGCAGGAAGCTGTCTCTGCACCTGTTTCATCTGACTGGATCTCTTTAAGGCCTCTGGGAATTTGTCAACTGCTTTTCTTTGTGGTTATGATGTTTTGAGTATGCTGAGGGTTTTTAGTTGCCTTGCCAGGTACCACGTCAGTGACAGGGACTGTGCATTTCAGAGTTTGGGCTGCTCAGGTCTTGATAACAAACGGCCAGCTGTTAGATTTTCAGCTTCCAAGGCATCAAAAGCTCACTTTCTCTGCATTTTCAGATAGCACCCTCCTTCGTGTTCCCGTGCACCAGTCCTCAGTGGTGGCAAGTTGTTTCCCACTACTTTTCCACCAACTTTTCTCCGTGTGTTGGAAGGCTGCTAGGAGGAATCCCGTTGGTGTTCCTGGAGCAGCGGAGGAGGCGGCGGCTGTGTCCTGGAGCGGTGCCCCGGAGGGCTGCTGCAGCATCTGTACCCCTGCACCTCGCTGCGGCTGTTTGGCTGGATTTATTTTTGGACAGGAGGGATGCGTGTCAGGCAGCTGGAGGGAACCGAGGCAGTCATCAATCACGTTTGTGACCCAGCAGCAAGCTCTCGCGCTGGGGGCTGTGTGCTGGTTGCGTGAGGAGAAAGCAGAGGGAGTAAAGCAGGGTGGCACAGCACGCCAAGCATTGACTGCCTTTGGTAGAACAACCCTGCCTGAGCTGGGTGTCCTGCATCCTTGGAAAGATGCAGCTATCCCGTCGGGAATGAGCGAGAAGCCTGCTCTGCCGTGCCCTCGGGTACCTTTGTACAGATGCAGGGAGAATTCCTGGTGAACTAAATGTGGTGTTGCAAGAACTGAGCAGGACCTCAGGGGTTAACCCTTCATTTTTGCCTCCATCCTTGCTGGTATCTGGCTGAGGATAGTCATACATATTTTTCTTCTTAAACAGGGCTTAAGTTTTAGTCTAGAGAAGCATTTCTTTGTACTGCTAAAATGTCCTGATTTGTTCTTTGTGGGGGGAAGTTCCTGGAAAATATTACAGAGCAGAATGAGACATCACCGTGGGAGGTACCTGGCGGTATTTTAGGAGAACTGTAACCTCCAGGAGATGATGTGTGCTTGTTTCTGAATGCGCCCTGTTTGTTCCTTTATACACCAGCAAATGGTTATGTGAGACAGCACTTTGTGTCTTGAAGCTTTCCCAGAAAGAGCAGAGGGCTGCTGCTGCCCTTTTAAATAGGGAGAGTGGAGCTGGTGAAGAAAGGTGCCATTCTGATAGTCCCGAGAGTGTGAGGGAGAAATGGGTTAAGCAGGTGAAAATCAGGCACACTTCTGCACACATGCTGATGAGACACAGCCGCCTGCACTTGCCCGCTGTGGTCCCTTTCTAAGCACAAATGGAGAAGAGAAGATCTCAGGTTAGTGGCCGCATCATTTCATCAGTAACCACCACCAGGAACAATGCTCATGAAGCGTGATGCTGCTCAGTAGGAGTTTCCTGATTTGCTGCTGTTATATTTCTAACCTCAGGAGGCAGGCTGGCCGTGCAGACCTCCTTTCTCCTCTCCTCTTGATTTGCACAGAATCTACTCAGGATACACACAGCAAAGATTGTCAGGATTTTGGGCAACATCATTGGCATCTGTTGATGTTGTCCTCGATTGCCTTCCTCTGCCACAGAGCGAAGCCTCGGTGTAGCGTTCCCAGGCAGTTTTTCCCAGCTCTTTATCATGTGGACGCACGACGTGAGCACAGCTGGGTGTCTGTGTCTTCCCTTGGCTGTCTCACAGGCTGACTTCTGCTCCTGGCTTTAGGTTCAGCCCTGCAGGGTATGCTAGTCGTGGCCTCGCTTGGTTGTGTGCCTGGTGGCAGCCTGCAAATACCCTTGCTGTAGCGTCTCTTCAAGAGCTTTTAGGGACGGTGTGCCTTTCCAGAGGATAGAAAGGTCCAAGATGTCTCTGTAGTTCCAGCTGCCAGCCTGGTGCAGGCAAGCACGGAGGTCGATCCCACAGGATGGAAAGCATCCTTGAACGATAGGTGGGAGATGGGGAAAATGCCATACAAGTGCGCTTAGGTGAATCCAAGTACATCTTAGAGTAATGCACCGAGAGCTTGTGGTTCTGAGCAAGGATGCACAGTGCCTTTTTTTGGCTGCTGTTATGTGCTAAGAACCAGTGACCTTAACATACAAAACTCCATCTTGTAACAAGCTGTATCGCTTAAAGCTTGTCAAATTTCTTCAGATTTTATGTTTCCCAGGCTTTATGGACAGAAAACTTGAAGTGAACCCATATTGAGTAAATAGTTTTGAAGTTACGGCGGTAGTTCTAAGTGGCGATGGAAAAGCCAAGTATGTAATTCCGCTGCAGAGTTCTGCAACCAAATTTCTTTAAGACATAACTTCCTCTCGTTCTTGCCTCGCGTGCTTTATTTATCATTTGAATATATGCTATAGGGCATTAGCGAGCCTGTTTTTGTCTTCTAGTCTTTCTAATCCAAAAAAGAATTGTCTTGTGCTTCAACCGTACGGTAGGTCTGTACACATCACAGTTAATTGCATAGCATTTTATTTTACAGACTCCGTTTTATAACTAGGACCTTGGAGATTGTGCTTCTTTTATGCCAAATGTTAAAGATGTGTCAGTGGGGCCCTTACACCATAAAACCACGTGTGTGTGTGTGTGCATACGTGTCAACATGCGTGTGTAAATCTGGGCAATAACACGTTACAGGGCGGTGGTCCCTGCACTAAAAGTCGCACCTCCAAGTCTGGTCGTGACACTCCCAAGCAGGAAGATGAACCCAACAGATTTGGTTTTTGATGCTGCTGTTCAGACTGTTGTCAGCCTGACAGGGCTGGGGTTGGTGAGTGGAAGTGTTCCGCTTTTGAGGGCAGTGCATGCTTTGAGCTGTTTTCTGTGGTTCAAAAAAAAAAAGAGTTTGAATTGTAACTACTTTGAAATTATGTATTTCTGAAGGTCCGGCAAGAATTAGTTGAAGAATATGAGCAAGTTAAGAGCATTGTCAACACTTTAGAGAGCTTTAAAATGGACAGACCTGCAGATATCCCTGTATCCTGCCAAGATGAGCCTTACAGAGACCCTGCTGTTTGGCCTCCTCCTGTTCCAGCTGAACACAGGTAATGAGAGGCTCAGGCAGGGTGGATGGAATAAAACCGGTTTGCCTTGATTTCAAGTTCTTTTTTTTAATGTATTTGTACCATGAAAATCACATTTCATTTATACCCTAGTCACTTCTAATAAAGCTTAAATATAATTCGTTGGGGAACAAAATGTAAATAAATTACGGTCAGATTTATTACTGGAGTTCTAAAGAAAGTCAGGCTTTTATTCTGGTGGGAGGGACTAAGTAAGTCCTGGAGCTGGAGTCTGCTGGAGAGCTCAGTGAGCTTTTGGTGACAGTTGCCTTTGTCATATGCAGAGAGAAAACTTTTCCACTTCAGTTTATTCAAGCAGTTGAATTTGTTGGTGGCTGAGGACTCTGTAAGGAGCTGGAAGGACACAGTGGTTAGCAACTGCTCCCTAGTTAATGTGACCTTTATTTAATCAACTGGTTAGTTTGGTTAGCTAACCATGTTCTGCCATACATGCTGGTTTTCCTTTTGTAATCACTCTAAAAGTAACTTGAGTTAACAAATAGTTTTCTTAAAATAAATTGCATGTGTGTTTTGTGAAATTCCAGTTTTTACCCTAATAGAACTTGACACAGGTTGGTGGAAGAAAAAAAAATGAACAAATCTAATTTAAATACAAGAATAAAGGTTAATGTGGCAACGTTCTTCTAATATTTTAATAACAAAGAATTTTGATGTTTGTGCACTCATATATTCAAAGGAAAAAAAGGAAAGTGAAAGATCTGGGTTAGCAGAAAGAAATGCCAAGTCTATGTGTAAAGTCATGTGCAGTATGATTATCAAACAAGCTGTTCTTCACTTTTCAAAAAACCCTTAGAAATGTAAATGTAAAAATAATATTAATGTTGATAACTTTAGTGAGTGGTAGAAATGGTTATCAGAATTTTGTGGTAATGCCATGGGAAGTACAAGATGTATTCCTTCTCGTATCTGTTGTAGAGGTAAGGACCCAATAGTTCATCTGCATTTTTAAATGCTGAATTTAAAATTTAGCTGAAATTTAAATTTTGTGCACATAAGTAAGGAAAACTAACCGCTCTCCTGTGCTGGTAAGCTTGATGAAAATGTATACAAAGCAAAGTGCAGCAGTTTTATGCAAGGCTGCATGTCAGTATGTACTCCTTTTAAGTCATGTTCCATGAATTTTTTTATTTTTATTTTTTATTTTTTTTTGCAGTTAGCAAATTTTGGGTTACTCAGGGCAAAACTAAGTAGAAGATTCAGGAGGGAACGCTAATTAAAGTTGGGTGACATTTCTGGCCACGTATTTCAGTTTTCTGTTTCAAGTTTGATCCCTGGAGCAAAATGACTGTGACACCTTGTTGCAGAAACAAATTCTGCCTCCTTGTGCCACTGCTGAGTTCCCTTTGATATCCTGGGTGATGCACGCAAGTACAGGTGCTTGCAGTTTGGCTCTGCTTGCTTTTGCTTTCGAGGCAATTTTTATGTTTTGACGTTTTCAGGGGAATTAAGTTGGAGGTAGGAGGATTGTTTTTAAAATCCTCTCTTTCTGTTTTGGGGCCTGTCAGAGTTATTAGCCAGCATTTATTTTTTTGCTAGCAGTGTCTTCTGGCTGTGTAGGACTTGTGCATATGAACAAAGCCTGGTATATTCAGAGGAAACTGTAATCCCAGCACTTTTACCAAGTTGTTTCCTCTCTTGTTGCAAGTGTCCGGGTTTGTTGCAAGATTTGTATAACAGTATTGGCTGGTATAATAATATTGATAATTTTATTTTATTCCCCACTGTTGAAACTTTGTTTTTTTTTGCCTTGTTTATATCTTTGATTGTTAGGCAGAAATAGGTTGCTGGATTTTCAGACATCAAGAGCTAAGACACGGGCTTGTCAGCTCTGATGATAATTCACTAAATTCATTAACAAACAACTAGAATCCCTCCTCCTTAACACTGCTCTCTTTACTCTGTTTCTAGCGTGTTTTTGTTGTGTCTTTTTTATCATTAGGGCCCCGCCTCAGATAAAACGTCCCAACCGAGAAGCAAAGCCCTTGAGGAAGGACTCCCCAGGACTGCAGCCCCGGGGGCCCGCAGGCAGAGCACACCCGGCATCGAGGAGCGACAAGTCCGCCGGCAGCCGCGACAGGGAGCCGAGGGCTAGAGGGAGGGATGACAAGGTAAGACGTGGGGGGGAAGGAGCTGCCATGCACAGGTGGCAAAGGAAGCATTCATAATTCCACTGATTAAATACAATTTTTTAAAAAGGAAAAGAAACCACAATAATCCTGACTCTAATCTGTCAAAGTAAAGTCCCTTCTCTCCCCTTTTTTAAAAAAGGGGTCCAATTCAGGTCTTCCATAAAGATTTCCATGTAAAAGGTGCAGAAGTGAGACCAGAGCCCTTCTCTAGACTTCAGTCATTACGTTGTTAATTCCACACTGCTGCCGCTACTGCCATGCCAAAGTAAAATTTGGGTGTGCATGGAAGTCTAGTAGGGTTTTGTAAGTGATGTGGTGGTATGTAAGTGTCTGAAATTGTCTGAAATCTGAAATTACATATCTGAAATTGGTGTGAATGAGATGCAGTGAAAGCAAACTCTGCACAACTTTAATTTTCTTTTGTTTATGAAAAAAGCTTTTGCTATTATTATGGTGTTTAGGAAGATGCTTCTTGGAAAGGCTTTGTCTTTTTTTTTTTTTTTTTTAAGAAAAAAATAACAATGCAGTGAACTGGAGTAGGCTGGGGATTCTGTCCTCTGTGGACCCGTGACAAAGAAGCAGTGCTGAAGTGATAGAAAAGGAGAAACAGTGACTCACTGTCAATGATGTCAAATCAACTGATATATAGGAAGGATTGTTTTGTGGTTGAGAAAAGTGCCTGTGTGCACAAACTGCTTTTTGAGACGCTTGCGTTTTTAAATTCAGCTGTGTAGTCAGTGCTGGGAACACGAGGAATCTGTGGTATACGTGATTCAAGTCCAGAGTGTGCTGTAGTGGCTTTCCCTTCCTGACAGACAGCGATAAAAGAAGCCCCTTCCTACGGCGCACACAGTCAGCATTGTATTGATGTTGGCAAACAAATCAGAAAACGTTTGGTCCAGCTTTCCTCCAGATGACTTCAGTTAGTCCCTTCATGGCCTTTCTATTGCAGGTTGCATCTCAGTGCAGGAAAAACTCAGAAGATGCACCCTTTCCATCATAAATTACTTTTCTGCTATTCAAGAAAAGCACTGAGTAATACCAGCCCTTGTTACTGCTAGCAGGTGGGGCCAGGCACGTCTTCAGCAGTGCCACCGCGTGACTGCACGGTTAAAGTGTAATCATTTTAGAAATCTCTCGCCTCTGGATCAGTAAGATTTAAAATAACAAGGGTATGACCTACAAGCTTGTAAGGATCTGTGAACTTGTTTACAGTTATGCCAGCTACACAGGGACTTGGAGGCGTTGTTTGTGACAGGTTCACCAGCGGTGGCTGTGTGAGGCAGCCTTCAGAGCCTTGGCTCTAATGAGGGTGAGCTCTGCTCTCGAAGCTTTCTCAGGACGACCATTACTGGGTTTACTATAAGGAGCCCACAGCAGCATGACTTGTACAATACTTATCTCTGGGAATAACACGAGTAGTGACACTGCTGCTGTCAGACAGAGGAAGTCAGGAAGGTCTCTTTAACATGGTATGTTTTAAATGCTACCCTCATCTGAATAAATCGGTCACTAGGTGGCAGAAGGAAAATAGCTACTAATGCCTACTCAAAAAACGTGCTCTTCTTTTCAGATTTTTCTGGCTACCTGGTGGCTATTTTGCTTTTAAAAAAAAATTGGTAGTGTTTTTGCTTTCTTTGTCTGACGTACATATGCAAAAATCACACCAGGTTACAGCTTCTTATGAAAGCAACTTCCCATATTTTACACACAGGCATGAAAATGGGTTTAACTTCCCATTCAGATTTATCCTTTCTTAGTTTGCAAGTGTTGCAGGCTTTCATTCTGGAGTAAAGCGAAGAGAAACTTTCCTCTGTGGCCTAGTATGTTCATAGAATCACAGAATGGGTTGGGTAGGAAGGGACCTTAAAGCCCACCCAGTCCCACCCCCCTGCCATGGGCAGGGACACCTCCCACCAGAGCAGGTTGCCCAAAGCCCCATCCAGCCTGGCCTTGAGCACCTCCAGGGATGGGGCATCCACAGCTTCTCTGGGCAGCCTGTGCCAGGGCCTCACCACCCCCTGAGTGAAGAATTTCCTCCTAACCTCTGATCTAATTCTCCCCTCTTACAGTTTAAAGCCATTCCCCCTTGTCCTGTCATCGTCTGCCTGAGCAAAAAGTCACTCTCCATCTTTTTTACAAGCCCCCTTCAAGTACTGAAAAGCTGCAATGAGGTCACCCTGGACATTGAATCAAAAAGTTCAGCAACACTTTATTTTCAGTTAAGAACAGTAGTTAAAGCATTTCCTAAGATGTTCCCTGCAGCATAATAGGTTGTACCCTTTCCTGGCTATAATATTACAGTGCAATACGCATATTTATTTGTAATATTTTTCAGGCAGATACAGTATGTACATTTTAAGATGTACGTTACAGAGGTAATTTTACATTTTAATTATTTTGCCTATGCGTGTGAAGCCTTTTATCACTGTTTCTCCTTCCCAGGCCATATAATCTTCTCATTTGGGCTGTATCCATCCTACTATTAGGAGTTTTAACCTGACTGTGCCTGTAAAATGGCTTCTTAAAGTGCTCTGTAAAATAGCTTTGAATTGAAACCCACACGGATGGTGTTTATCCACTAAACCCTTACATTTACACATTCCTTTTTCTAAAATACTGCTTTCACATGCTTCTTTCTTCTTACTTCCATGGGAAAATGTTAGGCAGGTTCTCAAGGTGGCATGAATGTTACCTTGTATGTCTTTTAGAAACTACATAACACCATACCTGGACACTTTTATGAGTGTCTTTAGATTATTTTTGATCCTCAGTGGGCGAAGATGTTTGCTGTAAAGGGTGTGAAATAGCAAAGGGCTGTGCTGCTCTATCAGTGAAGTGAATATTAAAATTGATCAAGATGTGATTTAAAAATACCATAAAAGAGTTTTTTTTTTGCTTGATTATTCCAACATGCAACATCAGAAGCTTATACGCAAGGCAGATTATAGAAAAGAAGGTGTGAGATAAAGTAGTTGCACGTAGGTGGAAGTACAGACCTCCCTGCATTGGGACTGGGAGGCTTTTTAATCTCCATCCCAGAACGAAGAAAGAACCAGTAGGTGAAATGGCAGGGTTGGGAGCAGAGATTTCCAGTAAAACTTCCTGGGTCTGCTCTTTTCTCAGGGGAATGGTGAGTTCTGTTGACCATGCCTGTATTTAGAAGGGACAAAGAAAAGTGATCCAGGCAACTGGAGTTGTTAATTTTATCTAAACAGTATGTGAAGTTGTGGAACAAATGTAGAACGGAAGGAAAACGAATGGCTTGAGCACAGCTGTTACCTTTACTAGCACTTTCTGTGAATGAAAGAACTCAAAGTTTGAGTTAATGTCTTAGAGAAATAAATTCATCTACCTGGGTGCCCCATGGGAATTAGTCAGTTAATCTAGAGTGCGTGTGGTGTAGAAGAAGAGCCGGGGAGGAATTTAGCAGCAACGGGAGTTCAAACCAAAAATATCAATCAATGGGCAAATTACCTATGGATTTCCTCAAGATCAGGACTCTTATTTTACCCTTAAATTATTGACCTTGGAAAAAAAAAAAAAAAAAAAAAAAAAAGCTGATAAAATTTGTTAATGTCGCTGAGCTGAGAAGCACCATCACCAGTTGAGGAGGACGAGCCAAGAGGAGTTGGATGTCGTGGACATGTGATGGTGATCAGCAGTGTGGAGCGGCAGGCCATGCCCTCCAAGACAGTAAGGACAATTTCTTCTGGAAGACAGGAGCTCAGCAGCTGTGGAGAAGAAAGACTCAGATGTACCATCAGAAATCATCGTGTCTAACTTTGTTTGGCACGTCACCTTTTCCCTGGCGGTGATGGGAAGGGCTGGCTGCCCGAGTGAGGTGCCACCTTCGGCTTTGGCAGCGCAGGGTGCAGAGGGCATCTGGTGGTTGTTGCTGCCTCTGCATGGTGGAAAAAGTCTGCAGGAAGAAAAGGTGTCTTCATACCCCATTCTGGTCATCGCAGCCCCACTGTTATCCACGTGAATGATCTGGAGGCTGACTGCAAGGCAGCAGTGTGATGCAGCCATGGGAGTGAGTGAAATCCTCAGCCCGGTTGGCTGAGAGATACTGGTGCTGTTACAGGTGACCCTGGTGAGGCACTGGCAGGGTCATTCTGTGTGCATTTCAGCAGCTGTGCTCTACAAAGATGTGCTCATATTGCAAGAAGGGAGAGAAAAAAGGTTGGTAAATGAGGGCAGAGCACAGCCATGCTGCAAGCACACCAGGGTGGTGGACGTGTCAGAGACTGCGGCTGCAACCTATGCACAAACCTACTGCCAGAGCAGAGAGAGGTTGGAAATGAGATATTTATTCCAGTGAGGGGGTCTGATGACCCTTCCTGATGGATTTCTGACTGTGTTGGGGTGAGGACTTGGCTGAGGAGAAGGCTGGGTGATGTGATTGCCAGGGGGCTGGGTGCGAGCAGTCTCTTGCAGTCCTGTACGCCTCTGTCTGCGGACTGGCATCCTTAGAGAGAAGCCATCACTGCAGCCTTATTTAAAGCTGGGAAAGAGACAAGGATACGTCTGGGGAAATTGTGCTTACTCACTGTGAGAACATGTCACTCAGTCCTGCTGCCTGCACCCAGGCGACACGCTTTCCTTTCTTTTGGTGTCTACTCACCTGCTGAGAGAGGATTGGATATTGGGCCAATCTGGGGCCAACCCTAATAATCTTACTACACGTGGGCCTGTAAATTCTTTAAATCTCAGTTTGATTCCAGGACTAAAACCCCCAAATGCTGAATTTCACCAAAATGGCAGCAGCATGATGCTGACAGCACGTTTCCTGGTGGCCTCCCTTCTCTCTGTCCCCCAGGAGGCAGAAGGGGCCCTGGGCCAGGGCTGGGGCTGTGCGGTGCCAACACCATGAGGTGGGGCTGGGACCACCCTGCCGCATGATGCTTTTTCTTCTTTTTCCCCTTTCGTTTTCTCCTTTTTCCCCTTTTGTTTTCCCTTTCTCTTTTTCCCCCTTTTTTCTTTTTCCTCTCCTCTTCCTCCTCCTCCTCTCTCCCTTTTTTGCTTTTCCTTTTCTCCCTTCTTTCCCTTCTATCACACTAGGAGCCCACCGTCACCTCTGCTGATTTATTTGTTCCTCCCTTTTTCTCCCCCAGTCCCCTGAGCCCCCCAGCAGACAACCATGACTCAGGGCCATGGGTTCGAGCTGCTCCAGCCTCCTCCCCCAGCTCACTCTGCCTTCTGAGCTGCCTTTGCTCAGTTTCACCCTGAAAAAGCAACACAGAGGATGCGTTTTGAGAGGCACAGGAAAATTCTTCCACTAGGACAATCAGTTCCTTATAGAGGGATATGAGAGAAATTTTAACAAAGACAGACAGCAAATACCTTTTGCTTTATTGTGATTTTTTTTATAGTTACATTAGGATTCAATTTTCTCTCTTCTGAAACCCTCCAAACTCCACAGGGCTTTTTCTCCCCCTTTCCATTACGTTTTTGACACCACCTTTTTGTCTGAACACAACCCTCAGCTTGATTCCACTGCAGAAACCCTGAGCTGGGAGCACAGAACAACACCGTGTTCGCTTGGAAGGAAGAAATAAAACCAGTGGGGAGATAAATCTGCTCCCTCACCGGCCTCGTGGGCAAACGGCAGGCAGGAGGGGCGCAGTCACTGCCTTTTCCTTTCTCCACCGTGAGTTTATTTGTGTGTCTCCAGCTGCCTCTCAGGCCTTTGCTGAGGCTGCTCTTGTGCCGCCAGCTGGGATTCTTTAACTTGCTCGCTGATGGCATTTAGAGGCTGAGTTAGAGAGTCCTAAAGCAGCTCCTTGGGTAAAACAGCGCAGCTGCTTTTCAGGCATGGCCCAGCGCTGCCGTCGAAGTGCTTTCCATCATCAGAGGCCCAAGAGGAGGAGGAGCACAAGCTGTGATGCTTCAAAGAGAAAATAATGCTTTGACCCCGTAAGCTCGCTGGTGTTGTGGAGGCATTAAACCAGAAAGTGGGGGCTGCCGGGGCCAGAGGTGGGGCTGGGCTCGGTCCCTGAATGGGTTGCAGCTTGCTGCAGAAGTGACTGGAGTTCAAAGAAGCCTGGGTGACCGGGGAGCTTGCTCAGGGCTTTCAGTGCCGTCCTTAAATAAATATGACCTTTTTGCAAGTGTTTAACTCTTTACGGAGCTTGCTTGTGAATGAGAGAAGGGAAATGGATAGCTTGCAGGAGAAACTGCTGGGCAAGAAGGCTTTATTTAAACACTGGGAGAGACTCTTCTCGGTTTTCCTCCGTCAAAGACAGCGGGTGTAACAGCTTTGTGTTCTTCTGTTGTGGTGGGTGCCCCTGGCCGAGCTCAGGCAGGGGATGCAGCAGGTGTAGCATTTTCCAAACAGGCTTCAAATGGTCTGGTCTTCAGCCAGGCTGCAGTGCAGCACGAAGTCCCAGCACCGCCTCCGTTCCTTCACGAGGTGCATTGGTGCATTCGGCCGTCCAGGAAGTGTGTCAGTCGTCTAAAGAGTGGTTTAGCACTGGTAAGAGAGTCGGGTTCACTAATTTAACCAACCAACAAACTCACTGCAGCAGGTAATGAGGTCTGGCACGGGTTTGTCACCGTGAGCTGCATCCCTGGAGGAAGCGTTGTGCTGCTGTGGTGGCAGCAACCACGGGTGTTTGGGGACTCTTCATGGAGTTGCAGGGTGTGAAAACATCGGTTTTGCTGCCCGTCGTGGTGCTGTGATAGCTGCATTGAAGCTTCGTATCACCTTGTGGCTCAAGCAGAGGCTAAACCAGACGTTATTGCGATGTTTTAATGGTAAAGGGTATGTGCAAAGAAAAATGTCCTTACGAGCCTGTGTGACTTTCACTTCTAGGGAAAGAAAATACCCCAGGAAGGTGTTGGTGATGGGGAAATTCCAAAGTTTGATGGAGCGGGTTACGACAAAGACTTGGTTGAAGCTCTTGAAAGGGATATTGTGTCGAGGAATCCGAGCATTCATTGGTATGAGGATTTTCTCAATTGAAGTGGTTTTGCCAGCATGGAAGAGGGGAGGAATTGTTCTTCTCTTAAGCCTTTAAAACAGGGAGCCATCACAATCTTCTGCGAATGAGCAAAGCAAGATCTTTTGGTTTTAACAGTGTGTTAATTTGATTACAGTCAGGCTTTTGCTGCTAACCGGTATTGCGGTGCAGCACATCCACTGCAAGTGCTGCCGAAATAAAAGCGTACTCCAGAGATCTCTGAAGATACTGCTTGGGTGCTCACATTATCCAAAACAATTTTTAATTAAGCAGCTCAGAGTAACTTGAGTCGAAAATCATTTTTTCCCTACCTTTCGCAAACGGATTTAGTTTTAGGTCGTGGGATTATAGGAGTGCTCTCACGAGGCATACACTGGCATGTAAAAGGGATGGCACCGAGTAAAAAGCTTTTGTTTGTCCTTATGTAAAAGCAGGAGGAATATTGTTCTACAGGAATCTCATAAAGATTTCTTCTTGCACAGGGATGACATAGCAGATTTGGAAGAAGCCAAGAAATTATTAAGAGAAGCTGTCGTTCTTCCGATGTGGATGCCTGATTTCTTCAAAGGGATCAGAAGACCTTGGAAGGTGGGGATTTATTTGGTGTTTGAGTAAATGGCAAGCCGTAGTTATGTACGTCTGCTGTTTTAGCATGTGTGGATGGCTGCAGGAGATGGCTAAAACGCCAAACAGGAAAGTTCAGGAATTTGTTCGTGAAATCCTCTCATAATGATTCATGTAAAATGTGCTGAAATAAACAGCTGGAAATGGATGCGGGTTTTACACTAAATAATTCTCTGGTGTTTACTCCGTGATTGCTTCTTGATGTTAATACTTTCTGTACGCCAGCCTGTACACATTCGCAAGCATGTAGGGTACACTGAGAGCAGCAGAAACGCTTAATGGAAAGCTCTGCTTAATAGAATGGCTGCTCTGCAGCATTTCACCAAGGAAAGCAGTTGTTGGACTGTTTTATTCCACGTGTGCCAGCCCTCACGCTGACTGCAAACTGCAGGCAACAGCAAGGATACGGGGCTGAGCTGGCTCCTGATGGACCAGAGACGAGCCCAGCCTGGGCCTTGCTCAGACCTAAAAATGAAGAGGAGCGAGGAGGTTGGTGGGCGTTACTGTAACCAGGAAATAAAATTACTTTGCTTTTGTCGTGGGATGGATTGACGCTTGTTTGGGGAATAACCAGTCACAATGTTAGGGACATTCTGGTTATGTGGAAGCATTTAGTGATAAACTGGGGGAGAAGAGACGCTGTTGCAAGTTGTCTGTTGTCCTGAGTCTCCAAATAAATGGCGTGTGTAGGGAATGCTCTGTAAATGAGTAGTTTTTTAGTGCTCTGGCTCAGCAGAATACATCAGACCTTGCATTACTAACGCTTGCCCCATCTTTTCCTGTTTGGTCCTTATACTTCTCCAACGTGCATTTAGGACTGGCCTTCAAAGCTCTCCTCCAGCCTGAGCCACCCCTAGATCGCCACCGCGCTGTTCATTTATGGCACAAAGTGCTGCAGCAGCTGGCGAGTGGAAGACGTGTCATTCCTGGGGCTGGTGTCTGCAGACAGCGAAGAGGGGAAGTTGGAAGGGTGGGAGGCAGCAGCAGGAGCAGGATTTCTGCGTGAGGTTTTAGGGAGATAGTCCCAGCCTGGGTCAGCACACCTCCTGGGCATGAGCTGTGTGGCCTTTGGGGTTTAACGTGTCTGTGGTCAGTGCCAATGTGCTCGAGGTTAAGCAAGCTTGGACAAATCCTAGATATTGTGGGTCACAAGTATAGAGTAAGATTTTAATGTCTATTGAATCTCTCTCCCTTCCTCTTGGCACAGAGGAATTTGATCCGTTCCTTCTTAGGCTACCCAGGCACCACCTGTCCTGCCTTCAGAAACTTCTAAAGGGATTGAAGAGCTGCCATGCTGCTTTTCCACCTAGTAACATGCCTAGAGCAAGCAGTGGCCATCTGTCTTCTAAGGCAGGTATTTCTGCAGGGAATGTAGAGTGCCAGTGGCCTTGTCTCTCCAAATGTTGTGGCAGTGGATAAAGAAACCACAGCCTCGTCTTCAGAGTTAGTCTCTTTCTCTTTGCATGAGATTATCCTTTCTTGCTGGCCAGTGTCACTTCTGAAGGCTAGGTGGTTGCAGACATGGAAAGAATGCTAAGATTATTTCCTCCCTTCAGCCTGAAATGCAAATTGATTTCTGACGAGTCCATGAAGAGTCTTCATTGTTAGCCTTTTCCCTGGGGGCTTGTGAAGCTGTAACTCTCCTGAATTTATTTTTCACGTAGAACAGCATGTATTTTCCCTACTGTTGACCTCTGACTGTGCTACAAGGATGAGAAGTTCTGACGGGAAGGCTGTTTCTCGCAGTAATCAGTGGAGCAGCAGGCGTTTGTTGAGCCTGGGCATCCAGGACAATAACTCAGGGAAAAGGCAGCCAGATCTGGTTTTGGATGTTCAGACGCTCCTGCGAGCAATTCCCACGACAGCCCTCGCAGTTTGCCTCTGCATTCATGCTCAGGACAGTGCCTTGCATGAAGGAGCCAGCTGCCTTCCTGATTCAGCACTGGGCTGTGTGCTTGCAGCCGTGGGTTTCTGAGGGTCCAAAGCCTTGCTCTTTCTTTTCCTCTGAACTGTTTTGTTCCAAGAAGGCCCAGTTGCTCTCTGTGCTTCCCACTGCTCTGCTAGTGATTGTTACAACAACAAGAAGTAACCCCGCAGTGATTTCATCAAAACACTTGCTCCCCGTGGTGTGTTTCAGCTTCTTATTGGAATACTGTGGATTAACAGAGCCTTAGAGGAGGAATAAAGAAGCCTTTGTGTTCGTCAAGGATTTTAACTAGTGAGTAAGTGGCAGCCCCTCCTAGCTGCAAAGAGAAGGAGCAACTTGATCCGATGTGTTTCTCTTTGCAGCCGTGAACACCTTGTTTTCCTGACTATTCAAGGTTTGTCTGATTTTTATTACTGACTTTTAAATTTTTATTTTTAAATCCCTGTAGAATATGGTGTTCCCCTGGCTTTGCACCTGTGTCGGGCACACAGGTAATGCCACCACTATCCTGTGCTAGGTAACGCTCGCTGTAATACTTGCACAGGAGGTACGAGGCGATGGGCTTTGGGTTCAGCAGGGAGCAGGGTGTGTAGCTGAACCTGGAATTTGACCCTCTGGAATAATGGAGGGCTAAAACTACATCCCCCAAAATGGATGTTAGCCCCTTGTGTCACTGGGTCCTGCAGTTAATGCAGTTTGTCAAACACAGGTCAAGTGGGATTTGAAGTGAGGCGATGCTTGTTTTAAAATATTAAATAAGCACATTTTGAAACTCCGAGAGGCCGGTAAGTCATCTCTGACCTGCCTGGTACAGGCTGAGTAATTTTCACCCAGGCACTCCGGGCTTGTACTTGCAATATTACCACAATATCAGTGCGAGTGCAGCAACTCAAATCCGTATATGTCTGAGCGTTCATGGGGAGAAAAAAAAGTCGATTTACTTTTCATGCTCACTGCCCTGGAATTTAGGGAACCTTGAGCAGCCTGAAGAGTGACATGGGGCCGTTAGCTGCACGGGGAAGTATGAACATTTCTGACTTAATTTCCCGATGAATGTATGTTGAGCTTGCATTAGCTAAGTGTTAAATGGCAATAAAGGTATTAAGAGTTAATGGAAAATGGAATACAGAGAGGCGATTGCTTTTGAATAGTACGTTTTTGAATAATTGCATTCCCGGTTGATTTGTTTTTATAGATCTCTTCCATGCCATTCTTTGTGCTTTTTGAAGTAAATTTTTTGCGGGGAACAGATGAAATCTAATTTGCTCCGTGGCTTGCGTTTAACAGATACTTTATTGCTGTGGCGTTTTATGTAAGATATTAATTGCAAAGCACATTATGATGTGCAATTCTAATTCCAGCTAATTTCATTACCCCTGCAACACGCCACAACTTTACTTCAGGAAACTCTTGTTAGCATGTAATCAGACCTTGCAGCTGGGGGAAAAAAAGCTGCTGGAGCACTGCGTTTTCATAGCACGCTCAAAATGCCAGTGTCCTTTTCTAGTGCTGTGAGGGGGTGGAACAATGTGTTGTCCCAGCTCTGGTGCTGAAAGGGTTGGAAAGATGATTCATGAAGATAACTATTTAAAAACATTATTCCGGTTTAGTGCTGAGAGTGAGCGGTAATCTCATGATGGAAGGGTCACTTGTCTTCAGAAACCTGTATTGTTTTTGTCCTGGCTCACTTAAAGAGCCTGTCTTTGCTTTATAGTTAGGGTGGCTAACCAGTCTCGGTGCTACAGTCTTAACATGGGTCTTGAGAGCAGTGTCCTGCTAAAAACCTGCTTGTGTAGTGCTGAGACAATCATGGAACCACAGAAAGGTTTGGGTTGGAAGGGACCTTAAAGCCCACCCAATTCCACCCCCCTGCCATGGGCAGGGACACCTCCCACCAGAGCAGGTTGCCCAAAGCCCCATCCAGCCTGGCCTTGAGCACCTCCAGGGATGGGGCATCCACAGCTTCTCTGGGCAGCCTGTGCCAGGGCCTCACCACCCTCTGAGGGAAGAATTTCCTCCTAACATCTCATCTCATCTAAATCTCCCCTCTTTCAGTTTATGACTGTTAGCCCTTGTCCTATTCTTTTCTCCAGGCTGAACAACCCCAGCTCCCTCAGCCTGTCCCCATAGGAGAGGTGCTCCGGCCTCTGACCAGCCTTGTGGCCCTCCTCTGGACTTGCTCTAACAGCCCCACATCCTTCCTGTGCTGGGGGCCCCAGAGCTGAACGCAGGGCTCCAGGTGGGGTCTCATCAGAGCAGAGCAGAGGGGGAGAGTCACCTCCCTCCCCTGCTGGCCACGCTGCTCTTGGTGCACCCCAGGATACGTGTGGCTCTCTGGGCTCCAAGTGCGCACTGCCTGCTCATGCCCAATTTTTCATCCACCATTACCCCCAAGTCCTTCTCTGCAGGACTGCTCTCAGTCTGTTCTCTGCCCAACTTGACAGCCACAGAACTACTTAGATGGGGAGATTAAACAGTATGACACGTCCTTGCATTCGCTGAATGCTCTTGAGCACACTGACTTGTAAAAAAATCGACCAGATTCATACACACACTTGGTTAGCTTTTGTTGGCAAAATGTTGTTCTGTAGAAAAATGCTCTGCTTAGTGCAAAAGTGTTTAGGTTTCTGTGAAAGTTTCTTCACGAAGGACCCTTTGTTCCAAAAAGATGATGACTTCACTCTCTTCACCCACGTGTACAGCCACTTGTGAGACGGGAAGGGCCCAAGTTCAAGTCCAGGCTCTGTGTTTCAGAGCAAGGCTGTAAATCTGTCACCTGCCTGCCAGGTGAGAGCTGCAGCAGCAGCTGTTGCCTGTTGTGATTCTGACTCGGGTGAAGTGGCAAGGCAAATAAATTGCAGAACCCTCCCGTGCTGTTCTCATTGTACGGGGTTCTTTTGTTCTCCACTGATGACAACTGTCACTAAGCAGTTAAAATACAGATTTTGGATTATATTGAGATGTAGCATAGGGCTATAGTGCAAATGTCCTTCATTTGTTGTTCATTCCCTTTGTTTTCACCTTTCAGGGTGTGCTGATGGTTGGCCCTCCTGGCACTGGCAAAACAATGCTAGCGAAAGCTGTTGCTACCGAATGTGGAACGACGTTCTTCAACGTGTCTTCCTCCACGCTGACATCTAAGTACAGGGGCGAGTCTGAGAAGCTAGTCCGCCTCTTGTTTGAAATGGTACGTCCTCGGTGATCTGGGGATCTCTAAGGTGAGAGGGGACCTCCGTCTCGGTTCCCTGCTCCTTCAGTAGCGCTCTGAAAGTACAGAGTTCACTGCTCCAAGACCCCCCTCAACCAGGCAGGAAAAGACAATCGGTGTGTATCCATCTTGTTCGGATATGTCACTGAGGATTAGGAAGGAAATGTTTTCTTCCAGATCTAAGGTAGAGTGGTGATCTTGACAGAAATTCAGTTATTTAGGTATGGGATACCAAGCCCATAGTAATAGGAAGTAATTTGAAATTAGAAGTGATTGGGAACTGTTACTCTGGGAGCAATACAGATTTTAGTTCTGTTTCTGTTCTGAGTGATGGGCACGAGCTTCTCAGTGAATTTTTGAGCACAGCCCGTCACGTGGGCTGTGTGACAGACAAGCCCGTGTGGACCTACTCTGCAGGGTCATTCACCTCTTTGGGATCTTCATTTCGCTTCTAGCACACTCACTTGAAACCTCTCTATTCTGGGGTAGACTGGGTTCCCTTCTGTCCCCTGCGCCTTGCCCTCAGCAGCACAAAATCCTGGACATGTAAGACTGCCCGTACATTGGTTGTGCTCGTTCTCCCTTTGCAAGACTGGTTTCTGAGGAAAACCAACCAACACTGGAAGACCTCTGACTTGAGGGGCTCAGCTTGAAGTGTATAAACTTAAGCAGTTTGTAAATCAAAGATCTTGAATTATTTTCTTGTGACAAGCGGGGAAGACGTGTAAGTGGTATTTCTTCCTGAACTGCGTCATGGTCAGATGAGGGCCTGTGCTTGCTGCACAAGTCTTAATAGAGGTGTTTTCATTTGAATAAAGGCGAGGTTTTACGCTCCCACGACAATCTTCATTGATGAAATAGATTCCATCTGCAGCCGCAGAGGCACGTCTGACGAGCACGAGGCGAGTCGCAGAGTCAAGTCGGAGTTGCTGGTGCAAATGGACGGTAAAGATCACAGGCTTAGCTTTTTTTTTTTTTTTTAATTTTGGGCTGGGGTGCTGTTTTGTTACAGATGGGAATGTAAAAAACTTGAACCATCTGGAAAACCTAGCTTTGTGGGTGGGGGAAAAGTAAGACGAGTTGGGAGGAGTAAATTTTCTGAGTGGTTGAAGGCAGATAACTAACTGAAAAAGCTGCTCTGCTTTATTTCTTTCTAAAATAGCCATTTTGATGAAAAATTGAGAACTCATTTTTAAGAGACACCTTACTCTAGGAGAAGCAGATAATGGAAATTTGTGAAGTGTAAAGCAGGCCTTCATTTTTGATGCAATTTAAACAAATTTCCCTTCTTTCCTTGAACCTCCTGCTCAGGGACCCAGTGATCAGATCTCATTTTGCTGTGTGCTGTGGTGGCAGCTAATATCACCCTTTTAGACACATTTGGTACCCATTCTGTGCACTGAGTCCCACCACCCGAGGAACATTTTGTGGCATAGGGCTTTGCTAATCACCTCTGTACTGCAGCTGCTGTTGAACCACCATTTATAATTGCCTCAAATATTCACTGCAGTAAACCCTGTGCAGGCAACTTTTTGCCCCAAAGTGATCATTTCTTTGCAGTCCTCATCTGGGAGGCTAGGGAGTGATTCTCTTGCTTCTGTGTTTAGCACTGGCAAAGAAAAGCCCTTCCTTGGCTCAGCAAGAGAATGAACTGTCCCTCTGTCTGTGGCACTGATGGTGCCACATCTAAGCCGTGGAAAGTCTGCAAAGTGGCTCTAGGAGCGTAAGGAGCAGTTGCTGAGCTTTGTTCAAGCTTTTGTAACATCCATGCAATGTTTCTTAGCAAGCATCTCAAGAGAAATTTCCCTCAACCATTGCAGGGGTAGGTGGTGCCCTGGAGAACGACGACCCCTCCAAGATGGTTATGGTGTTAGCTGCTACAAATTTTCCCTGGGATATCGATGAAGCTCTCCGAAGGAGACTGGAAAAGAGGATTTATATACCTCTACCCACAGGTATGTTTGGTACAAGCGTTTTACTTGAAGTAGCCTTTACCAGCCTACCTTAGGACTGTTCTGGGGCTGTTGGATTTGGGAGGAATTGTGATGCTTTTGTGATGAGCAGTGAAATTCAGGAGTTAATCGTTTGGTAGGATTGCTTTATTTTTAAAAAGAGTGAGGAAAAAAGACAAGCCCTTGCTTAGGGGCTTAAAAACAAAGAGCTGCTGCATGGCTTTGCAAGCCCATTGCTGGGTTCTTACATTTTGAAAGAGAGTTCATTTTAATGAGCCTGGAATTATTTTAAATGTTTAACAGCCAGTCCTTGAGTGATCATCAAAGGCACCCTTTGGACATGTTAAGAAATACTGCGAATGCACCCGTGCCCTTGCAGATGAATGCAGAGAAGTGGCTCCATGAATTTTCACTTACAGGCTTAGTTCATTGTAAATCACCACTTGCTTGCCTTGTGACTAGGCTTCGAGTCACTCCGAATGCAGCGGGCTGATTGCTTTCCTGCCCCGAGACGGCTCAGCTTGTATTGTCTTTTCTGGCTGTCATTCAGCTGTCCTATTAATTTTGAGATCCCTATCGCTTGAAGTTTGCATAGCTTTGTTTCTGCGCGGTGCAGCGGGCGCCTCGTCTCCCTGCATGAGCACTCAAGATAACAAGATGCTGTGTGTGTGGTGACAGCAATTGTGATTGAGTTTAGCAGGTATAAGGACACTTAATAGGTCTACAGCTTGTCTGTGCAGGTTACAGGCAGCAACAGCTACTAACAAGATGCCTGTCTTTATGACCAATTAGTTTAAAATCCTATCAGCTCCTGCTCTTGTTTCTAATTAAGCAAGATTGTTTTTTGACACAGTAGATTACACCCTGGACAACATACAAGATGGGCTCCTGTTTTATTTCCAGTCTTCTGTGCCGTTGCGCTTATGCTGTGTATAAGAAAGTTGAGCTGTTCCGTGCAAGTCTAAATGCTGCATTTATAACTGCCTTGTGGCACTGATGTGGTCAGGCAATGTAATTGGGAAAAAAAAAAAGAGATATATTTCATATATACACTCCTGTATTTTAGAATTTGACAGAGGTATATGTTCTACCGTGTTTCATTTTTGAAATACTGTAGGGGCTTGCTTATCCCAGTAGGAAAATTACAAGAATATTCTCTGATCCAGGAAGCTCTCGGCAGGTGCGCCGTGTGTACACTGTGCTCTGTAAATAGCAAATCCCCATTTTATATCCAGTGCCAGCTGTCTGATTGATACCTGCCTGGATTCTTGACAGATCTGCAAAGCTCTCCAAGCCAGCAGCCTTGGATGAGTTTTCTGATTCCCTTCTGCTTTTATTTATTTATTTTAATTTGTGGCATCAGTGAGTAGAACGTGTGGATATTTCCTTCAGACTTTTAGCTTTGCCTAGTGCTATGTTCTCTGCCATGGCTGCCCTCCATTCTAAGCCATAAAAAACGGTCACAGTGGATATGAAGATGCTGAGCTGCTTTGTGTTTCTGCACAGCGAAAGCCAGGAAAGCATTTGTCCCTCCTTCACCACCATTATGCAGGGTAACACCGAGGCCCAAGCTGTCGAATGCCAATTCCCTGTTAGAAGCCTGGGCTCTTTAGCGAATGTACCCAAATGCACACATGCCTGTGTGCTCTCCACAAGCAAAATGGTTAATTGGCTGCGTAAGTACTCATTTACACAGCTGGTTATCACTGTATGTTCTCTGCACCCAGGTCTGAAAGTGGGATGCCAGGACATTTGGATTGTAAATACATTAATGTGTTTACCCTCTTAATGTATCTGTTTTCTATCAGGCTTCAGCAGCTTTCTTGGGTCCCAACTGGGTAAAGTGCTTAAACACATGCTTAAAGTTCAGCCTATTGTTAGGGCTTTGGTGTTGTTTAAAGCTCTGTTAATAGAATCCTCGTTGTGTTTTTAATGAAACTGTGTGACTAATATGCAATCAAACACTCGAGCAGAGAGTGAATCCAAAGGGATGTGAGAAGCAGCAGACGCTTGTAGCCTTGTGCTTTAGTGCCTTTGGGTAGCGTGTCACCAAATGCTTTGTCACCTGAGACATAACAGGCATTTTTAATGATGTATGTCTTTGGGAAACATCTCTAGAGTATGCTCTTTTAATATCCAATTTTAAAACATATACTCTGCTGTATTTGATTGTGCACTTTGCTAAGATTTATGATTTGTTCTGTCTCTTTTTCCTTTCCTTATATTAAAGCCTTTTGTTTGTATGAAAAATCTAAGTTGTGCTCGTATCTTTTTTTTTTTTTTAATGTTACTCTTGCAAGGCTTCAAACAAATATTTTTTATTTGTAGCAAAAGGCAGAGCAGATCTGCTTAAGATTAATCTTCGGGAAGTAGAACTGGATCCTGATATCAGCCTCGAAGAAATTGCTGAGAAGATTGAAGGTTATTCTGGTGCTGACATCACTAATGTTTGCAGGTATCTCATTCCCCTTAATTTGCAAATAAGATTGCCTGGCAAGTCGTCATTTGCATTATGTGATAAAAGGCAATGGCCACAACAGGTGAAGCCGAGCTAACAGTGACTGCTTTTGGGGCCCAAATCTATTTACTGAAAATGTGCGTTGCTGTCATGTGGAGCGGTCTAAAAACCGTGGTGTTTTGCATGAGATGCGATCAAGTTTGCTTAGATCTGAAGATGAAAAAAAATTGAGCAACTCTTGTGTTACCCTTGTCTGCATTTACTGATGTTCATTACTGCAGTGCAAAACAGGGTTGGAGTCTTTTCTTAAATCCCGTGAGTTTAAGACCTAGAATTTAGTAATTTTGCAACGGAAAGGAATTTTTCCTAGACAGCTTCTTTGGGGCTTCCCAGTGGTGTATGCTTGGACACCCCCGGCGCAGCAGTGTCTTGATTTCTGCAGGAATTTTATAGGTGCAGGGGTATAACAGATAGCCTATAGCATTAGTATTGAATTCATTTCCATCCCATTTGCACAACTTGTGTCAATTTTTGACAATCGAGGCTTTTCTGGGGGAGGACAGGTATTTGAAAAAACTTACCAGCAGGAGCTGTGCATCCCTTACAGAGATAAGGTCCCTGCCAAGAGAAACTGATCCTTTAAGAACACGGCTTGGGATTATTTTTTTTCCCTTGCTACTTTGCTGAAATTGTGAAATGACTCCGTGGTTTTGGAAACTCGGTGTGTGTCACACAGTGCAATAGTTAAATTACCTGTTCTCCCCGAGGCCTGTGTTATCCCCCGCTGGGAAAAAAACTGGGGAAAGAGAAAAAGGTAATTTCAAGCTGCATGTGGGCCGTGGCGTGAGAAATGAGCAGTGTTCTCTGTGGCAGTGGGCCACGCTGGCAAGCATCAGAGCTGGGAGGAGAGGAGGAGCAGGAAGAGCACGAGAAGCCATGGGCACCGATGGCCTCAGCCCTGCAGGGCCACGTGGTGTTAGGACGATGCTCACTGGCTGTCCTTTGGGGCTGCGAGGTGGGGAGAAGGGGGAAATCTTAAATCTTAAAGAGGGGTCTGCAAGATCCAGAGTGCTTTTGAAAAAGAAAAGGATAAATAGATATCTTCGGGTGCAGTTCCTCTCCCACCGTGCCCTTCCCTGCGCTGAAGATGTAGAACCTCGTCTCTGTGAATCATTGTGAAAGGCTTTCAGTTTTATAGTTTTAATTATCTCTGCGCATTTGCCATATGCTTAAATGGGTTTTGGTGCCAGCGCGTTCTTTACGTTGGATTGATGTCGGGATCCGGGAACGTGGATGCTAACAAAGATGCGAACCGCATCTTCCGTGGTAAACAAATGCTCTCTGAAGGGTTCCTGCCAGTGGTTGCTAGCAAGAGAGCACAATCAAAATTCATAGGCTTACGGCATGCGCTGCTAGCAATTAGCTCCCATACCTTGTCCTGTATTTCCAGGGACGCCTCTCTAATGGCAATGAGACGGCGCATTAACGGCTTAACTCCAGAAGAGATTCGGGCTCTTTCTAAAGAGGAGCTTCAGATGCCCGTTACCAAGGGGGACTTCGAGCTGGCTCTGAAGAAAATCTCCAAATCTGTTTCTGCCGCGGACCTGGAGAAGTATGAAAAATGGATGGCGGAGTTTGGATCTGCTTAATCTCACCGACAGCTCTCCGTTGCTAGAGTTTTATGGCTTTTGTTGTTTTCACTTGCAAAATGAGTTAGAAATCTTTTTTTAAAGGTTTAATAAAAGGTCTGCCTCCCCTCCCTGTGCTGCCCCCCTTCTGGTGACAAGATCTTTTAAACTCCGTTTGCCTTTAAAGGGAGCGAACACAATAACGAGCTGATACTGTAAAAAATATGTGTTTTATGTCTGAAATAGTAAAATCAGACAAACAGGAAGGGAAAAAATACTTCTGAGAATAATCTTTTCATTTTTCCAATGAAGAGCAGTGTCGTTTACCTTCTAATAGTCATCTTTCATGGCTAGAATCAATAAATCAGCCGGGGGACGCGGCTCCAGAGGAGCTGACGAGGGCTCGCTGCGCCCTCTGCTCAAAGTGCTACGTTTCTGTTGAGCCGCCGACTCTGCCTCCCCTGGACGTGGCATCGAAGCTGCTGTTCCTTGCTGCTGTTCTCCGCACAAATTTCCAGAGCAAACCCTGTGGATTAATTGGCATTTACGCAGAGGAAACGAGGATCGGTTTGCCATCAAGACGTGGGCTCGCCTCTCTCGTACACCCGTGTGGCATCGATGTGACTTCAGACTGGACTGACGTTACTTGTTTGACTTCTGATGGAAATGAGAGGGAAAGAAAATGGCCTTGGCTGCTTTCAGCCCATACTTGATCTATGGACATAGTTTGTACCCGTTTGACCAGTAGGCACTTTGACTTAAGTTATATCGTGCACTTTTATGCTTAAGTAGAATCCTGTACTTTCCTTTCTAGATATTATTATTTTTGTTGTTATTTAAGTAGGACTTTAATATAGTAAAGACACTAATATCAAGGCTGTCCTAAAACTACATGACTGTGGACTTCCAGTTCTTCCAATTAGGCCTGAACCCTTTCCTAGCTTTACTAGGCGATGGAATTTGCACTTGTTTATGTTGCAGAACTGTTAATGTTTAATTTTTTAAATGGCAATTTCTTAGAAATGTATAAATGCAATTGATTTAGGGAGAAAATAACCTGTATGATCTCATTTATGTTCTTACCTGTTTCTTCCCTGCTGAAGTGCAAGGATGAGAAGGGTTGGGTTATAAACCCTAGCATGAGAAGTCCTCTCTGGAGCATAATTGTCATGCTTTTCACACACCTGGGCTGCAAGTCTGACAAGCGAAGGTTTCCCATGGAAGGAATGAGAAGAATAGGTCAAATTTACAGAAGAACATGCAAGCTCTGAAATTCGTGGTGATTTTGTGAGCTGGATGCCAGGTACTGTGTTAGATCCGAGTTGCTGTGCAGTTCCGGGGTTACTGTGCCCTTGGCTTCCTGCTGAGGCTGCTGGTGGCATAGCCAGATGTGGGGAGCTGGTGTAAGACATGGATCTCTTATTTAGGCCAAGCATTCACAGCTGCCCACCTCCTCTTGGATGGGAGTATGTCCTTATTTCTCCTTTTAGCTAGTTCTGGAAGTTCCGGATACTGTCCATAATCCAGCACAGTGGTCTCTTGGGGCATGACACGTGAACCACGAAGGCAAATGCTTGTTGAGCATGTCTCCTGTTCAGCAGCAGGGACTCTGAGGATATGTGCTTGACAACTCTGCAGCATCCATCTGATTATGAGAGTAACGTTTGTGGTGGTGTTACCATCTCCACTTTGTCTGCAGCATTCCTTCTTCCTTCCTTTCTGTGTGAAGACCGCACCTTGGGCTGATCCGGTCATTTTCAAGGGCTCCGATCATTTCCATGGGGAAACACCTTGGAGTTTGTGTCAATCTTGCATTTGATGTTAAGGTCAGCAGGGGCTTTAGAGGCACGTTTCCATGTGGCACTCCAGAAATCTACCTTCTGAGGCCCCCAGGCTGGCCGAGACACGACTGCTGTTGACATCAGCCCAAGGACAGAGCATCTTGGAGTTACCCTCTTGGAGGTCAGTGCAGGGAGAACATCAGCTTTTCCCTCTTGACCTCCAGGCAGAATAAAAGCTCCCCTTTCCTCCCGGCTGCCCAGTTTGCACCAACAGCCCTTGGGCTTCACGGGCTCTGAAAGGAGCAGCTGTCTCTGCACTGGAAGATGAGCAAGCACAGAGCCGTGTTGACTCTTTATAATTTGGGGATAAATTCCTCCCAGGGCCAGTCTGTTCTTCCCAGGGAATAACTGGATCTTTACAGAGAGAAAGCTTTAAAAGCCCTGCCACAGCCTGTCAGTTCTTCCTTCTGAAAGCTGTGTGCTGCGGCTGTTTTGCTTTGCTTTCTTTCTTTTTTTTTTTTTTTTTTTTTGGCTTTTACTGCAGTAGAAACGGGTAAAGCTATGACTCTTCTGTGGCCGGTGCCAGATTAGCACTTCAGAGGCTCTCGCTAGTCTCAGACCACTGCTGCCCGAGGAGCTTATTCTGCACAGGCAAGCGCTAGAAGGGAAGAGACGTGAATGCCAATAACCCACACCGTTCAGCTGCCCGGGAGCAGTGCCGGATCCAGCAGTGTTTTGCTTAGCAAGGTGTAACTACCCCTTTTCTCAGCTTCGTACTGCAAGCAGCAGGGCCCTCGCTGTTGGTGAAAGCACCACGTTTAGCAAAAATGCCCTTCCTTGGCTTTTTGGTGATCCTCCTACCCTAAGGTGTTAAGCTATCCTCTTGCATGGTAACCAAAATTCATTATGCTGGACATTCCTTCTAGTGGCAGTTATTCAGGTGCTGCAGTCTTTCTCTAAAGGTCCTGATTTCCTGATTTCTACTCCAAATGTGGTAGTTTTTTTTTTTTCTTCTTCTTCTTTTCTTCCTGTACAGGCCCCTACTTCTGCAGAAAGGAAAGTTTCCAGGCATAGCTCTTTATCCATACGATGGTTGTGCCCAAGCATTGCACCCGTGAGTTGAGCTCCTCTAGGTCAGGCTCTGATCAGACAGAGGCCACCCCTGCCTTGCTGAGACCTCAGCGTGGGTGTCTGGCCCTGTATGCTGACCCTTACATCTCCACCACGTCTCAGTGGTGCACCACCTTCAGAGGCTGGGTTATTATCTCAAAAAGGGAGCCAGGATGCAGCAGGGAGGAACGGGGAAGGAAGGCCGGGCTGACAGCAAGACCCTCCAGGAGTCCAACACACATCCCTGTGGGGGAAACCCTCACTTAGGGCTGTTCGATTGATCAGAGAGCACCTCACTAGCACACCACAGCCTGCTGCAACCATTTCTTCAGCCTGCTGGTGTGTGGAGCGGCGTACACGGGTGGATGTGTGTACATGGATATACGCACATGGCGTGGCGCCGGCTGCTTCGGTGGCTTGGACCTACCCTACATAAAAACACGTCTTAAAGCTGTGTTTACGCGTCTCCTTCAAAACGTCTGTGAAACGCCCGCCTGGGTGGCACTGTTAATTTTTTGTACAAGGAGCAGGTTGGTTGTATGAAGTAATAAATGTACGTGGAGAGTCTGTCTGTCTCTGGCTGTTTCCTGAGGAGGATTTTTGCAGCGTGTCGCTGTGGTGTTGGAGCCACCAAAGGCCTGGGCGGAGAGCAGTTAGAGCAGAGCCTGGTCTTCTTTGGATAACACTGTCAGCAATGCTTTCCCTCTTAAACTGGCCTTTCATGGCCCCGGGCTATAAAATGGTAAATGTTCCAGCGTCCCGCACAGGGAAGGAGGGGGCAGAGGAGAGCAGAGGCCCCAGCAGATGTTCGGTGTTAGCACCTGATTCAGACCTCACAGAGCTGGGCAGGTTTTTTTTTATGGCTTGCCCCTGGGCTGAACGTCTAACCAGGCTCTAGAGGAACTATCATCAGCTGCTCACTCACCAGAAGGCTTTCAAAAGCCAAACTCTTAATAGGAAAGAGCTTTCAGAGCTGGAAAGAGACCCCACATCTCTTGGGGCTGAGTCGATTATTTGAATTTTCTTGCTAACTTCCTCATGGAAGCATGTGTAGTTTCCAGCGTTTCATAATGCCTCCAACATGAAAGAGCGAGCAGGGGAAATTGCTGATCAAGGGATCTGGGGAGAGGTCAAATCTTTGCATGGAAAGTTCAGCTCGCTCGGCTTTAAAAGAGACGGCACAATAGGAAAGGTGCACGGGCTTGTCCTGATCAGGGAGGAGATTAAAGGCCTTGTAGGACTTCTTTACAGCGTGCATCAAGCGAGTAAAGACTGGGCCCCACAATCCGCGCATGAGCAGGTAAAAGCAGCGGAGGAAACGGTGAAAAAAATGTCTGTTTTTGGAATGGACTCCCCTGCATCAGCTCACGGACTGAGATTTTTTTCCAAACCATACAGATAAGAACAGGATGGCAACACGGGCGACGCGGTGGTGCCAGGGAGGAAGCCAGAAGCCCGGGGACCCCCATAGGGATGTGCTGGTGTCACTGGTGTGCCAGGTTGGAGCAGTCTCGGTGCCCTCTGAGGGAAGAAACAGGCAGTATAGAGCCACCCAGGCGGGTGACAGCAGCTAAGGAAGTGCCACTAGAAAAGTTTTGCTACGAAGAGGCAAAGTGCTGGGACATTCCCTTCCCTACTGCACGGGCAGGGTTAGGCTGTGGTGTGGTCAGGCTCCATTCTCCTGGCTTTTCTGCATTTGTGACTGCAGCAGGAGGAGCGTTTGTCTTTGAGATGAGGGAAAGCCACGGGGTTTTTGCTCCGTGTTTGGGTTAGGGCTTTGGGGATGCAATGATCTGTTTGGCACGTGGAGCTGTTGAGACCATCCCCAGCGCGCTTATCTGGGGAGGAAAGCATCGTGTGTCCTGCTGTACAGCAACTAGCAGAGCTTTGTGCAAAGTTTCTTAGAATATTGGTCCGACAAAGAGCGAAGCTCCCACCGTTACATCTCTGTAGCTCGCATTTGTGAGCAGCCCCTTGCATAAGTTGATTGAGCGGCGTAAAAGAAGCTGTCGTGGAAGTAAGAAGTTTTTGAGCTTGGGAGAACAAGAAAGGTAGAAAAACACCTGCCTAAAGGAAAACACCAGAGTACCCGAGATGTTAGGGGCTGGGATTTCTTCTTTTTGTGGCTTCCCTTGTTGTCTGGCAGCTAGGCTGCCGGGTTGCGCTTTCTGGTTCCAGTTTGTTTGGAAATAATTACCATTGTTTATCCGCCTCGCAGCCGGCGTTCCGCAGATGAATTGGTTCCACGGAGCGCTCTCCTGCTCGGCGCTGGGTGTTCTCGCACCGAGCGGGCTGATGGTACGAGATCTTCCTCCTGAAGGAAAGGTCACCGGCGTGGGGAAGGTGAGAGGAAACGCTCTGAATACCAACGGGACTGACGGTAACAGAAACCATAGCAACTCCGCGCAGGGTTTATAAATATAGCCCAAAAGAAAAGGGAATAACCTTAAGGAGCTGCTGACAGCGCTGCGATGTGCATGTTGATGAAAGCGGGGGTCTTCGCATCCTTCGCAGGGAGGAGGACGCGTGTGAGAGGATGGAAGTCACTCGGTGAACAAAGGAAGCCAACTGCAGACGCTGCTGACGGTCGCATCTCCCTCCTTGCTGCTTAAAAACCTGCCAACCCCCAGGGCAGGCTTCTTAACAGCCACGGCAAAATCTGCCTTGCATGGGAAGGGATTTGAAATCCTAATGGCTCACTTCCCACCTCAAAACATCTTCAGGCTTTTGGGTGTGCCAGGGCAGGAGTTGTTTCTGTAGGGCGCTGGCGCTCTGTAGTGCTGGGTACCGCTCCAGTGCACAAGAAGAGATGCCGTAATGCTTGCAGGGAGATGTGCTGGGGAAGGAGGTAGAACTGAAGTGACTCACCTAAGGCCATGGGGTCAGTGGGAGAGCCAAAACCATCCCTCTGACTCCTGGTTCCCAAAGGGTACAATGGTGTTTTCCAGTTGCTTTTGACTTGCAGCACCCTAGTGTTTGTCCTACCGAGGCCGACGATACTGTGAGCCGAAGCCAGTAAGTTTGCTTCAGTTCCTCCTGCAGGCACCTTACAAACAGGCTGTGCTGCTCCCAGGGGTGGCAGGCGATAGCGTCGAAGGCGCTGGCCCATGTCATCCTGAGCTCACCTGAGTTTCCTACGGAAGGGCGGATAATGGATGCGGTCGGGTTTATTTTATTGTTAGTGTGCTGAGAAAGACGAAGCTCGGCGAATGCAAGGTGCTTCTGGGGAGTTTATTTACACTGCGTCTTTTCTGCGCAGATTAGCATTTCATCAGCATATGGCACAGCCATTTAAAACAAATATTTGCCTTTCTTTAATTTATGCCCGTGTAGGAAGGGCCCTGAGCATGCATATCTATTCCTCTGCTGTACCTAATGAGACATTTCTGCCGTGGTGCCGGGGGACCGGGAGGAGATGAGAGATCCTCGTGCTGCCTGGAGGGTGCAGGCGCTGCCAGGTCAGCTCCCCTCCCCGGATCCAAATCCTTACCCAATTTGATGATGGAGTGGAGCCCGCCACTGCCAGCGACCCTTCTCCAGCTGTGTGGCACCTCCAGAGGCTCCACGTTCCTGGGTGATCTGGAAACTTGCTACTGGTTTCCAGTCCAAATCTGTTCACACTTGACTTGTATCCAGCTGATCTTGTGCTAATGCCGTCTTGTAGCGAAGAGTTCTCGCTCCCTGGCACTTACCCTACATCCGTGGATATATTTATAGAGCCGCCATGTAAAGCAACACCTTGTGCTTTGTTAGCACGAGCTCCTTCAGCCCTTTTTTATAAGACAGATCTTCTTCAGCAGCTTTTCTTTCCACTGGCACCTGCTTGGGTTTTTTCTAACACAGATCACGAGGAGGGTGCACAGTAAGCCACACGTGGCAAATGACCCAGCAAGGCAAGGAAAAATGAGATTGCCATGGTGGCCTGTTGTAATCAAGCAAATAAGAACAGGCAGGTCTCCCCGTCCTTCAGGCTGGGGCCAAGCTCCATCTCCTCCTGGGGAAGGTGCCTGGAAATGTTGTGAGCTCCAAATGTGCTAAAAGGAAGACGACTGCTCTGCAAGTGGTCCGTGTTCCCTGTTTTATATGGCTTTGGTGGTTAAGCCTTTGTTTCTCAGAGACAGTGAGTTCTGCTAGCTTGTGGTGAAGCCAGTCCCCAGATTTGGACCCAGGAGGACTCAGATCCCTTCAAGATGGATGGTTGTGATCTCCCTGCCTGGGACACGATGACTGAACCCAGAAATCCCCCAGCTGCTGCAGAGCAATGGTTGTCCCCTCACATCTCCCTGCAGCCCGCTAGGTTTTGGTCCCCTACCAGAGCTTTGAGGCTGATTCAGGAGATTGCTGGACACATTTTGTGGCCAGCAGTAAGCAGATGGTTCATTCTCCCGGACTTATTTATTGCCAGGCTGGCTGTTCCCACCCCTCCTCTCCCCGGTGCTTTGCTGGAGCTGGATGTCCGCGGGATGGAAAGCTGTTCCAAGGCCATGGATGATTTGCAAAGTGAGCTCAGAAGTTTCTCGTGCAGCTTCCTGATGTGTTATTTTTCCGATGCAGACCTGCAGGAGCCGTTCAAAAAGTCTGTTTAGTAGGGCTGCATAATTGGGGATATATTAGCTGCAGGTGTGCTATGTCATCTTCCAGACTTGCTCCTGATGGTCTCTGTGATGATTTGGGCACTGCAGCATTTTATTGCCTTCTCCGGAACTGAAGATGTGAACTGATGGGCAGTGCCCTTCCCCAGACTCCCGTCCCTTCCCAAGATGTATCTGGGCAAGCTCACCATGATTCCCCCGGGACCTCTGCCCCTAGCACCCAAACTCGCCTCCAACCCATCACTCACTTTGCAGTTTTGCTCCGACAGTGAACACCCCCGTGATTAAAAAGTGAGTCTGATTCCTAACTCAGCTCTGAGAGTTGGCTGCCTGTCACTGCCTCGCCGTGTGCCTCTCTCGGACGAACTTTTCGGTGCCCCTTAGCATCCCTTATTTCCTCTCCTCACATGTACTTACGCACATCATCAAATCACTCCTCGGGTTTCTTTCTGACAAGTTGCAGAGGCTGACCTCCAGAAGTCTCCCCTGTAAGTGGTTTTCCTCAGCTCTCAAGCCGTTTTTTTTTATGGCTCTTTTCTTCACCCGCTCCAATTTTGTGATGTCCTCCTTAAAATATGGGCACCTCAGCAGGATGGTGTCAGCCTGACCAAGGACGTACACAGAGATAAAATCACCCGCTATTCCTCTTCACAGTCCTCTTGCTTATAAACAGAAGGACCAAATTAGCTCTTTCTGCTGCAGCAGCCAGAAAAATCGGTCCCACGTTTGAGACCCGCGAGGCTCGATAGCGGCATTAAAAGAGAAAAATGGAGCCGACGTGAAAGCAGAATTACAAACCGGGGCGGCGTTAATAGCACAGCGTGAGACTAGCCTGAACGCGTTAGTTGAAGTAAAATGCTGAGAAAACACTTTCTTCCACTTCAGAGCCTGGTAGAGACCGGTGCCCTGGCTGTTTTCCCCAGGAACCTCTGCGGTGAGCAGGCTCAGCACCACAGGACGGGATGTGCCGGGCAGGCTGGGGAGCGCTGCGGGGTCAGGGTGCTCCTGCACTGCCCAGAAGAGACATTTCTTCCCAAAAAAAGCAGTCAGGACCTGGGACGGGTTGCCCAGGGAGGTGGTGGTGTCACCATCCCTGGGGGTGTTCAAGGAAAGAGAGGAAGAGGGCAAAGGAGACAGCTAATTTTGCCTACAGCAACCCAAGGAGAGGTTACAGCGAAGGTGAAGCCAGACCCTTCCTGGAGGTGCGTGGTGAAAGGACGAGGGACAGCTCAGGGAACTTCAGATGGTGTCGGCACCATGAGGGCAGTCAAACACTGGCACAAGTTGCCCACAGAGGTGTCTCTGTCCTTGGATGCATTCAGACTCATCGCAGCCCTGATCAGTTTGCTGTAACTGGGCCTGCTTTGAGCTGGAATGGGACCAGAGGTCCTTTCCAACCTGCTATTCTGTAACGCTCTGATGTGTTTGAAGTAATCTGCAGCCGTGATCTTTCCGACTGCAGGCACCTCCCCGATGTTCTGACCTCTCCCCAAAATGGTGTCCATCGTTTTGTTTGCCGGTCCTGCCTCCTGTGCTAGAGGAGGCTCCTGCCCCTTCTGCGAGCACATCTACCACGGTACATCCTCCAGGGGCAGCCTCGTGAGACTTCAGGAAGGATTTCCCTGCTCTTCAGAGAGAGAAGAGCACAAACCTGGGGAAGAGTCCCCAAAGGTGACCTATATTTTGGTCAAGAAAACAACTAATCTGGCTTATCAGTGCAATGGAGATGAGAATAAAGCTGCGAATATTGGGCCACAGCTAAAAAATAAAATAAAATAAAAATAATAATAAAAAAGAGAGGTGTTCTGTCAGCATAAAGCTGGCAGATGTGGTTTGGCATCCATAGAAATCTCAAAACAAGATTTTGGAGGATGCCTACAGGTGTACGGACCAAGCCCCGCTGTCTCACCCAGCGCTCCTAGCCCCGACACCAACTGGCTTTCATTCATTGCAAAACGCCACTAGTGGAAGAGTGGGCTTGAGGTTGTTCACAGGATGCATGAAATCAATTTCAACGTGCAGAGTTTGTTCCACCCTTGCAAGGCAAAGGTCTCCCAGTTCTGTAAGTATCTGATTACGCCCTTTCAGCCCAGCACAATGTCATGTAGGATAAAACCTTTTGTCGCTTGTTCAGCATCTCACCTCTTTGTAAAACCAGGTTTTTTCTTGTTAGGTTACAGGGGTTGAGACAGTGTCCTCTGATGATGAGACCACTTGGAGTGCTGGTTCATCTGGTTCACCTACCAGTCCGCCCTCACCAACTGTTCCTATTCCTTCACTCTCTGCCCCAAATAGTTTCCCAATAACACTTCAGCCCCGTGGCCCCTGCTCCATTCCCGACCCAGCCAGTTCCAGCAGCAGCACTTCCGTGGGTCTGGCAGCTCCTGATGCCCTCGGTCAGACAGGGACCGCTCGCTGCCGGGGCCCGGGATCGGCTCCGGAGGCGGCATCTCAAAAACGGAGCCTCATGGAAAATCGCTCTCGGTGCTGCCATAGAAACTGAGCAGACTTCACAGCAACCTGTTGCTTTTCTCAGCTCCGGCAGCTCAGCGTCTGGAGTGACTTGACCTATGAGGACATTTGCATTAAGCATCACTTGATAGCTGCAGAAATGAGATTGAGGGAGAAAGACGAAGAGGAAAGCCCTGAATCTCTTGTGAGAGCCGCAGGGTGCAGGGGAGGCTGCAGAGAGGTGGGAGGCTTTGCTCTGGGGTGGGAAGCAAGGGGTCAGAGAGAGCAGGGAGAGATGGTGGCTGAAAGGAGCTCACCAGGGATGTGGAAAAAAAGCCCTAGAAGAAAATACCTACACTTTAAAAACTATTATTTCTAATGATTTTTGCCTAATAGCCAAGGGCCTTTCTGTTGTAATCCTTGAAGACACGACCATTTCCTTCTCCCATGGTCGTAAAAAACTCTGTCATTTAGGGTTTGGTATCTCAGGGGCTGTCCACCCCATGTGGACGAGGCCAGGGAGCTGACTGGCAGGGTGCAGGCACAACCCTGGTGGCTCCAAATTGTGGGTGCTGCTGGATTTTGGGCTCTCCCAGCAAGGTTGTTGGCGATGCGGGATCAACCTCCAGCCTTCGCTGCAGATCTTGCAGGATGCTGTAATGGCTCCACTTCCCCTGGGAGCAATCATAAAAGACTAAGTTGTCGTTCTGTGTGCTTAATGTGGTAGGAAATTAGATGAGGAGCTCAGCATTTAATTGCCAGGCTCAAGAAGCCAGATATTATCCACGAGCCCCGACGTCTTCCTGATGATATCTTGCAACCCCACGGCGTACAGCAGCTGGTTGGGGTTTCTCCTCTCCTTCCTCCCGACACGTCCTGCTCGTAACGGGGCACGAAGCACTGCGACCGTACAGGAGCTGAGGCTTGGCCCTTCATTTCTTGGCTGTCCTCGGTGACCCCGATAGGCAGGATGGGTTTTCTGAGTGGGGAAAGGTTAGGGGTGGATGTTTTCCTAATAGTTGCTGGGTGGATGTTTTCCTAATAGTAACAGCACTTCATAAAGAGTACAGAGGTGACACTTCTTGTTATGCATAGCTTCAGCACGGGTTGCTCTTCCTCACCAAATAAACTCTTAAATGAAGCTGATGAGGTTTTAAAACAAGATAGGCTATCAGGGCATGGAGCAGAGGGAGGGAAGAAGGGGGTGTGACCTGCCGGCTTGGGGGTGGGAGCCAATGCTTGCCCCTAGCATTAGCACACCACAATTATACCCCAAATAACCAGGTTTTCCCTGCCAAGATGCCCTGGTGGCATCCCCCCTGATGCTCCTGCTGTCTCAGGTCGGACACAAAAGCAAGTGGTGGCTGGAGGTGAGCTGTGGGTGAAGGGCACCCGAACACAGGGCTCAGCAGGGCAATGGCACCCACCCACCAACCAGGCCGTGTCAGCCCCAGACAGCGTGGCTGCACTCAGGGAGCCTACAGGGAAGGGTTCTTGTCCCATGATAACTCCAGAGCCTCCCCAGGGAGGGATGGGGAAGTTGTGTTCGGCCTGGACAGGCGTGGGGGAGCACCGAGGCCCAGCCCAGGGAACGCTGCCTGCCGTGCCTGCAGTGCTAGCGGGGATGTCATCAGTGGGATATCTGACAAGAAATGCCAATTTTGGGTCCAGCATGAGTGCGTTTTCACTTGATTTTGTAAAATATGATGCCAGACAACCATGAAGAATGATAATGTATATTTGCAGAGCGGGGTGCTGGAAGTACCTCGGCACTGCGGATGCTGAGAGGGGCTGCTGGAAGGAGCAGGGCCGTGCCCTCGCACAAGGTAGGGAGCTCTGCTTTGCCTTCAGACCCCGCAGGATCAGGCCCCTGCTGCTGCTGCAGTCACTGGGGAAGAGCAGCCAAAAGCGATGGAAGAAGGGGGAAGAGAGAGACCGCAAGATCCCTCCTTCCTGGCAAATCTTGTTCTCCCATCCAAGAAGGGCCGAGCTGGGGCTGCCCCCTTTGAGACGTTCCCCCAGCGGCAGGCTGTGCCTCGTGGTTATTTCAGAGCCGAGCAGACAGGCAGGAGAAGTGCTGGAGCAGAAACCCGCGGCGTGCACCACAAAGCCGGATCCGCGCGCTGCCAATTGCACAGTCGAGCAAACAGCCCCGGGGCGCCGGTGACTCCGACGCCGCGTTTTCGTGTCTGGGAAATGATTTCTATTTATTGAGCACTCGTGGTGCGCTTGAGAGCTAAAAAACTTCCTCTGCCCACCTTCTGCTGGAGGCGTGTAACCGAGAGCGAGCTGCGGCTCGGGGGAAAGGACTTGTGCTCAACCCCTGGGCTGCGACGCTCGTGCGGAAACAGCTTGGGGTTTTGTGGATAAAGCCCCTATAAAAACGGGAATGTCTCTGACTCAGGGCTTTGTGACATGAAGAGAAAAGCCAGAGGGGTGGCTGGAAGGGAAATCAGGTGGATGGGACGATGCCGGGTCTTGGTGCAGGGCGCGGCGGCCGTGTACCCACAGCTTGGCATTTCCAAGTGAGTCCTGGTGGGCACCACCCCACACGCTGCCCTCATCCAGAGGACAAGGAAGGGGGGACTGAGGATGCCCCAGCTGAGCTCAGCGGGAGGGTCCTCAGTGCACCCACAACTGCTCGACACACGGGCTGCTGCTGGAGATGTGCAGAGACCTCCTGTGACACCACGGTGAAAGCCCTCAGGTTTCACCATCTTCCAGACCTCGGGAACTGCTACAGAAACGCGTGTCCTGGATTTTACCTTATCCCACTTCTTCACTTCAGCAACAACGGGGTGTAGGGGGGCCAGGGGTCAGACCCACTGCACAAGGGAAAGCAGACAGTGCTTATTGCTGACTTTTGTACATATAGGTGATTTGTATAGATAATAAAGGTGATTTTTAGCATGAGCAGCACAGACTTCATCCATGCAGACTTCAGCCCATCCCCAGCAGGGCCAGGACGAGGCCAGCATCCCCGCAGCCCCATTGCCCACCCGTGTGGATGCAGGGCTTCAGGAGGACACCCCCAGGGCCACATCAAGCTCCCAGCAGCAGGGCAGGGACACACAGATTGTCCCTCGCAGCCCCAGCGATGTGACAGACCCCAGCACAGATGGATGGATGGATGGATGGATGGATGGATGGGATGAGGAGCATCTTCCCAGCTCTTTTTTTTTTTTTTTTTTTTTTTTTTTTTTGGCTGCGAAATTGTCTGCCTCACCTTCTCATGCAGCATGCAAACAGCAGCTGCTTGCCCACAATATTTTGTGCGTTAGGCAGGGTGGAGCTGCCCTCTGCTGTCTCCGCTCCGTACTGTTTATTAGTTAGGATATAAAGGGGCCGGCACAGGCAAACTCCTCTGCGGCCAACCAGGCTTTCTGGAAATTAGTTGGTCTTCCCTGCAGCAAGGCATCTTCTCGTGGAAGGGTGCAAAAATGGTGTCTGGAGCTTCCCCAGGCTCAGCACTGCTGTATGATGAAGAAGGAAATTAAATCAGAGCCGTAAGCACCACAGCACCTGGATGGCACGGAGAGGATAGAGGGGCTCAGCTTGGGTGTCCCCAGATGTTTCTTCTGCTTTCAGGGTTTCCTGGTGGTCCTCTGTCATCCCCAGGGCGCTTCTGCTGCTGGCAAGGGAGAGCTGGCTGAGGGGTGGTATAGTGGGCAATAAATCCCTTGAATAAAATTTTAGAAATGAATTTAAATAGTAGCTTTTAAAACAAATCTCTTTTGACAGAAAGGAGGATTGGTGGTCGCATGCTGGTGCACTTGGCAGGCAGCGTGGCATTTTGGGTGACCAGAAAAGAAAGCAGAAGGCATGAATTCCCTGATGGTTACCCTGTGTCCCTGTTAGCAATTCTGGGGCGTGGGGGCTCTGTGCAGGAGGAGAACAACCACTGCAAGTCAGCGGTCCCATGTTTGGGATTTTCAGGGACCTGAGCCCATCGATGAAGCTGGGCATTTGCTTGAAGGCTTCAGCGCAGGGCTGTCCTCCTGAGAGTTGGAGATCTGCCCCCTCATCTCCAGACCTTCAGCCCTCCTTGGCTTGCAGGTACCTGGGGGATTAATGCTGGCTTCCTGAACCCACGCAGGGTGTACATCCACCCACACTGGCAGCGGCCGCTGCTCTGCTAGCATGCATTTTGGAAGCCAGCCCTCCTTGTGGCTACGCGTCTCGTCTCAGAGATAGCCCTGCCTCTGGCACCATTCCCACCGGGGCGGCTACATCGCAGTAGCAGAAGTGATGGACAAGCGAACAAAGATGCCATTATCACACCTTTGTTATCACAGCATCCATAAAGGTGGATGTTGGCAGTGATCTCACACCAGCCCCCCACGGGCAGCCCTGGCACACCTCGTGCCACGCTTTCTAACCACACCGACTTTTTCACCCGGCTGTGCTCCTGCAAAAGCCTCTCTCTTTCAGCTCTTTGCTCATGCTAGCGGCGCTGCGTAATGCTGCAGAGCCCACTGTGTGCATAATTACCCACACGGACGCCTGTGCCAGCGTAGGAAATTAGAGGACAGACGGCACATGGCAGCCTCTAATTGCGGCGCCAGCCTGGGTGCCCGCGCTGGGTGCTTCTCATGCCGGGTGCTGGAGAGGACAGCCCTGGGGACAGGATAATGGGAAGGGACGCGCTGTTCACCACCAGGGCTGGGTCTACCTTGCTATTTTTTTAATTTTCTCATTTTTTGGCTGGTTTGTACTGGCTAGGCATATGCTTGAGTTTCACTGCTCCAGCGCGGGCACCACTGCGCTTGACCTGCGCCTCTCTGCTCAGTGCATCTGGGGGCTCAAAGTCCATCTCTCCCTGCTCAGTGGGAGCACCCCTGCTCAGAGGATGCTTGGGGGGAGTTCTGCATCCCTGCTGCCCCCATACACAGGTATCAGGAGCCCCCAGGTGCCTGGCAGGGAGGCCACAGGGTGTTTCAATACAGACTGTGCCCGCTGATGGTGTCGGAAAATCTCCGCGTGGACACGCTCGGCACATCTTGCTGTGTCAGGGAGATTTTTTTTGCAGACATCCAGCCCGCATTTCTCCTTTCTGCATTTCAGTCCTAACGTTCCTTGCCGAAGCCCTGGGGGCAGTAAATAGGAGGCAGGTTAGCGGGAATGGCCCAGCAGCCGTGGTGAGGTTTCTGCTCGGGACGGTCTCGCCGCCCCGTTGGGCTGCGCAGTGCTGCTGCTGGCTGAGTCAGCATCCCCTTGGGACGCGCCGTCTGCCGAGGTCTTCCCCCAGGATTTATTTTTAGTTCTTTCCAGTCCGGACCAATTAGCTCCATACGCCTGCCTCTCAGTTTCTGCATTTCACCTGGGGCTGGCCGTAGGATTTTCAGGTCCTAGGAAAAGGCAAAGACCGTAGTCCATCCCAGCTCGAGCCCGTCCGTCCCTCAGTTACGGATGTGCCTCATGGTGTTGTGGTTTGCTGCAGCGTTTCTGAGTGTGGGAGTGTGGGCGATGATGTATTCGTTTTGGCATCTAGCTCTCACAGCCACGGAAGTGCTTTCGGAGAGCTCAGCCCTCCTTGCTGCTGTAACAGAGGCTCTGTCCTCTTTTTTTTTCCCAAGGATTCCTTTAGGACCCCTGTAGTTACTGTTTCCCAATCACTTTATTTATTTTTTCCCTTCCTTCTAGCCTTGCTCCAGGCTTAGTTTGCAGTGCTCCGAATTCCTGCCTGGCTCCTCCTCCCCTTTCACCCTCCCCGTTTCCTACCTGCAGCGAGTGGGACAGCCGCTGGGAAGGTCTGCAGAGACTTGCTGTTGGTATGACCCCCAGAATAAACCCCTAAAAGAGGGCTAAGATCCAGCTGGCCCCATTTTATCCCGACCTTAGGGCAAAGTACACTCAAAGAGCAATTCCCAGTAGTGCAGGGTGGGGAACGGCTGGGTGCAGGGACACTGGGGGGGGACACGGGGCCACCCTGTGCTGGTGGCACTAGCAGTGAAACATCCTAAGGCTCTGTGCTGGTGGGAGCTGGCTCCTTGTTTTCCACAACACTAAGCATTTTTCTATCGTTTCACACGATTTGGGCTGAGCTCAGGACCTGAGTGAGGCAGGCTGCCCCGGTCCCGCACCTAGCCTGACCTGTGGGTTGGTGGCACCAGCCCGGCCCCTGCATCGCTCTGGGGGCTGGGGATGCCCTCACTTCTGGGGTGGGAGCAAGAGCTGGAACTGACAGTAATAACAGCCTTGGAGAGCCCCTGGGACTAATGAGAGTCCGAGCAAAAGTTCAAGGAGTTTGCTTTCAGGAGGATGCCAACGCTTGCACCTCTGCACTAACAACTTGCTTGGCTTGCCCGCCACGATGGCCCACGTGGCACCAGCGCTGGTTTCCCCCCTCGCTGCCAAGCCAACCAACTCCCTTTGAGGACAGAGGGAGCACAAAGGGGGAAGCTTTGCCCCCCGAGCCTGGTGCTGTACCCCGGCAGCCCCTCTGCCATCAAGCCCTTTTACTGCACCCCAGGGCACACAAAACTCACCTGCGGTGCCACACTGAGGAAGCAGCACTGGCCGGCGATGACGCAGCCCTCTTGCTATTTCAGATGCTTTGAACTGGAAAACCACAGAAAAAAAAAACAAAACTACAATTACAACTAATGGCTGCGGGGCCATTGTGTGGGGCCCCAAGCCCAGGCCAGCTCTGGCACATGGGGATGGGATGGGGAGGGAGGTGGGTTACGGCTGGGGTGGGGTATGGATGGAGACTGGGATGGGGCTGAAGAGGCTTTGAAGAGGCTCGTGGAGGAGAGGGCTCCGAGCACTCTGAAATGGATTTTATTCAATATATCCCCTGCTATTGCAGGAGTTTTTGACATGGCAGGGTGCTCTAGCACAGCCTAGCTTTTTTTTTTTTTCTTTGCTTTTTTATTTTTTTAAATAGAGGTCTGAAATTTTTAAGATGCTGGAAGCTTCTTTTGGCCTGTGCTGTGCGGGGACACGTGAACGTGCCACCCTGGGGTCTCCGTAGCTCATGAGTGCGTGCCCTCCGATGGTTGCAGAGCCTTGCAGGTCCTTGCCTTTGCCAGCATGTTTCCAGCCTCCTCCCGTCGTGTTTATCACCTCTGGAAACACCCACAACACTTGAATCAGTCCCTTTGCCAGGTAATTGATGTTATCGGGTGTGTGTGTGTGTGTCAGAAGGAATTTGTCCCTGGAGCAATTAGGCCGGTTTGTCTTCCACGAGATCTCTCCTGATTTATATAAATTGCCGTAAATACAGGCCCGGCCTCCCATGAGTCAGGCCGCGACTGGCCCGACCGGGGTGATGAAAACCCTGGGGTGTAATGACCGAGCATTTTGTCGTGGGCGAGTTCCTATCTCTGCCGCCCGCGTGTTGGCAGGGATGGTCACTCGTGGTCCTCCCCAGGTCTTCTGTGTGGTGGCTGCAGCGAGGTGTAAAGCAGCCTCACGGCACTGCTCAAGAGCACAGGCATCACGTCTGTCCACACCAGGCCTGCTTGGTTCAATCCTTCCTCGGCGCCATCAGTGTTGGACACCCTGGGCCCCCCCAGCATTTTTCAGGGCAGGTTTCTCCTCCGTGGCAGGTTGCAACCACACGTTGTGAATCCCTCCTTGGCTGGCTGAGGATTTCCCCTCCTGCCGTGGGGACAGGCAGGCACTCAGAGAGCCCTGGCTCTGCCATCCCAATGGTTTCAAGAAATGGGAACCGACCAAAAAACGGAGCAGCACTGGAGGGCCTTGCCTGCCTGGGGCTGTGGGACAGCTCAGGAGCACACAACGTCCCCCGTGCTCATCAACCTCCGCCCTGACCTGCAGCGATGGTGACGGGACACCTCCTGTCCTGCCCTTAATGACTTCCTTCCTCCATCCCTGCCTCGTGTCCCCTGCCCACATCGCCAGCTCGTGATACCCACGGGCATGCTGTGGTCACAGATGGGGCACACGACCCGTGGCTGAGCTGGGGCACTAACCTACACGTGTGCCCTCGGCTTGCCCGGCAAAACGCTTTGGTTTAAGCAGATCCAGAAGCTCTGACCATCGCTGGCATCACCAGCAGGCACACATAACTTCCCGGGTTGAGGTGGTGTCCTTACCCGGGATGAGGAATTGCAATGTGTCCGGGGGGATAAATCCCAGCCCTGGCCAAGGGACACTGCCACTGCCTCAGTGGATGTTGCTGCTGGGGGTGCTCTCGTATCTCAGTGCATCTGAAGATAATTTTGAGCATCCTAAAATTCCTAAGAGATGAGAGACTGCAGAAGTAAATATCACAGGGGAATACTCATGCCTCCTGTAGGTGGAGGTACAAACAGGAGGTGACTACAGGGAGGGAAGCAAGGAGGACCTAAACGGTGGCTCCTGGGGCTTGCTCTGGGCTTGCACGGAGGCGATGCTCTGATTTTCGTTTCCTGATTTCACACGTTGCGCCCAGGTCCTGAGTCCTGTGCTGGGTGCTCCGGGGCAGGCTGGAGACAGGAGAGAAAATCTGAGCGTTTCTTACTGTGATGACTGAACGTGGGTATTTACTATTTGATATTTAATCAAAAAAAAAAAAAAAAAAACAACACAAATGCAATTATAGTAATAACGACAAAGAGCAACCCCAAGTGACGGAGCACAGGGAGACACCGAATGAGTCTGAAATTACTCAGGCTGCCAAAAATGAGAAAAATGCCAGCAGCGAGCGGAGCCCCGTCCCCACCCACCCCGCGCTGACACGTTTCGGCAGCCTCTAATCGCGCCGTGACGCACCGGGGCCGGGCGAGGACGTCCTGCAGCAGGGAGGTGCCAGGAGACACCAGCCTGGTGTCCCCTCCCCGGCCACCCCGGGGCTGTGTCTGGGACCTTCGCCTCCTTCTCACACCCACCTCCCGCTTTTGCTGTCTGCCTTCAGTGCATGGCTTGATTGTGGGCATCCCAGGAGATCCCTGATCAGGTGTTATGTTGATTATTTTCCTCCCAGGTGCTTCTTTAATGCTGTCACCGTGACACCCGGGTGATCTGCAGCCACCAACGAAGCCATCCCCCTGCTGGGGGGAAAGGCTACGGGTGACCCTCGTCACCCGAGCAGTGGTGCTCACCTTTGTTGGTCCCTCCGAAGCAGGGAGGAACACCACAGCTTCTGCCCTGCCTCCGGCTCTCCCGTGTGGTGGTTTCATGGCACGCCTCAGCAGCCCGTCAGTTTGGCAGGACAATTACAGGCTGCGTGATGACAGCTCCCAGGAGTGCTTCTGCACAGCCACTTTGCTTGCGGAGGGAGGACGGCCAGGGGCAGGTCGTGGGGATGCAGCTTTTCCAAAGGCAATGGGTAATGCCCTGCTGAAAGCCAGCAGATCTTATTTACCAGAGCCTCAGACCTGTTAGTGAGCGCTTGGATGGGGACCCCGGAATGATCCTGGGTGCAGATCCTGTGCTGCCAACGCCACCAGGTCCTGCCGCATGGCCAGAGCGTCCCCACCACCCCGCTGCCTGGTGTGAGGTTTTCCTGGCTAACGCACCCAACGCACAAATGGAGAATCATATTGAGGTGCTGGAGATGCTGTGTGAACCCCCCTGGTTTAAAAGCCCCCCATGCCTTTAGGGGCAGAGTGCTCTCATGTCTCTTGGTAGCTTTGAGAAGACCCTTAGCAGCAGTTAAGGGGCATAAACATATACAGGACAAATATGGAATTTATTTATGATGGGGACAGGTGAGTGGACATGAAAGAAAACCATGCTTGGATGGGGCTGGAGGAGCTGCTGTCACCCAGAGGCTCCAGCTGACCATCTTCTGGTGGGGGTCTCCTGCTCATATAGCAGCATTCAGACTTAACAACACATTGACCCAACATGATCCACTGTCACCTCACTCAGTCGGCTGCAATCACAGTGTCGGAGGAGCCTTTTCTGGAGCCAGTTCTCTCGTGGGGGTGCAGCTCCGTCGGGTACACAGGCACTGTTCTCTGTCTGCAGACGCTGGAGGCTGCACGGCAGCGGGAGACAACAGAGAGGTGGTGGTGGGAGGTGACCCCAGGGCAGTGCCAGCCTTGGAAACTGCAATACAAACAAAATGATGATCAAAACAAGAAATGAAATCTAGAGGGATTTTCCTGCCCCGGGTCTGAGCAGGGGCTGAAAGGGGAAGCAGCCGCAGCTGGTGCTGCTGTCCCTGCTCTCAGGAGCAGCTGCGGGCTGGCCCCGGGGCCAAACGCCTCGGAAACGCTGCAGGAGCAGCCCGGCCCTCTTTCTATTCTGAAATCACCAGCTGATAAATAGCTTCTGCTGCGTCTGTGGAAAGCTTTCGTGTAAGTATGCATTCACACCTGCACCCTGCGCCCACCCCAGCCCTGCCTGGCCAGGACACGGCTCCTCTTTCTCGGCACGAAGCACACCAACAAGAAGGACAGGGGATGAGGAGGATCACAGAATCATTGAGGTTGGACAAGCCCTCCAAGACCATCTGGTCCAACCATCCCTGTGCCACCAGTGCCACCCACTAACCCATGTCCCTGAGCGCCACGTCCAGCCTTGGGGAGGAAGCCTTGCACAGCGCTTTCGGCCGGGGATGCAAAGTGCCACGACCTGCATCTGATTACATGCGGCGTAGCGGGACGCAGCCCTGGGTTAGATCAGATAAGAGGCACATTTGGCTCCCACGGAGGTGTGGCAGCTGGCTGGGATCGTCTCTGCTCTCAGCCACCCATGAAAATGTCTAAAAGCGGGCGGTCACGAGTGCTCTGCGTAGCCCTGAGGCGTTTCTTATTTGCTTAGCGGTAACAAACGCTCCTATCTGACCAGAAAACATCCTCCCCGATGGTTTTCTCTTTTTTTTTTTTAGTAGCAAACCTTTAGCTTTTCCCAGGGGCTTTGGAAAAGCTACTTGTGAAATCCCATTTTTTGGGGGGTGAGAGGGGGTGTTTTGGGGCCTGCCCCTGCACAGCGTGGTGCTGCTGCCCCCAGATGTTTCCTTCCTTTTCCCGGTTTGGACCAGAGCCATCGTCCCCAGTGCTCTCCTGACTCACCTGGCCATCCTGCCCTGCTCCCCAGCCATGGTGGGGATGTGAAAACCCTGCCACCAGACACCTCCGGCATGCAATCAGGCCTTCACGGCCAGGGTGCTGCAGCCCTTGCCCCAAACGGATGGAGTCGGGGGATGCTGGGGTGACGGGGACCGCGCAGTGACATGGCAGCTGCCCCCTCCCAAAAGTGGATGCTAGCACAAGTCAGATGCCTGGCAGGCTCAAAGGAGAAAGCCCGGCTTGCCAGCCTGTTCCCTCTATTCACAGCCTACTAATAGATGCTAATCTGAGTTGTGTCTCCTTGTAGTGGACCCGTTCCAGAATGGTAGGAGACGTGAGGAAGAAAGCGCCTCCGTTTTAATAACTAATTAAAGAGGCCAGCTCAGCCAGGAGCTGCTGCCGCACACCGGAATCCAAAAACCTACACGAAACAGTGGCAGCCATCACCCGAAGCCTCTGCGGTGCATGAACGATGGAGCAGAAACATCTGCTCAACATGACAAGGTCAGGAAAGGCTGATAGCCCTCTGCCAAAGCCAGTCTAGACCAGAAAATTAAAAATGCCCCAGTGTCCCCTGGGTCACTCCAAACGGAGACTGTGCCGTGGGTGCCCTGCGCCCTCTGGGATGTGATGCAGGTGAGCCCGGAAATAAAACCAGATTGGTTTTATTTCCAGGACTGTGCAGCCAAGTCACCTGGGAAAAAAAAAAAAGACTCAGCAGGTGCACTGGGCAGAAAACTCATTTCTCGCTGGCAGGTTCCTCGGGTGAAGCTGGAACAACCCAGGAAGGATGAGTGGGGCGCAGTTTGTGCTTCGAGCAGGCAGGCATCTCGCCAGCGCCAGCGCATCGTTCCTCGCTGTGGGCATCGCTGCCAGGCAGAGCCATAAATCTGTCAGCTGCAAGTGGACCAAAATTTACCTTCCTCCCTGCAGCCCTCGGCGACTCTGCTCCCAGCCTGGTTATCCAACCACGGAGCCTCTTCAGCCGGCTAACTAAAGCATCTTTGACCCAAAAAGAGTCTGCTTGGTGTCCTGTCCTTTGATCTGCACACAAGATCTGGTGAAGGAAGACGGCTTCTTACTTTGAGCCCATCTCGGCGTCAACCACAACACTGGTCTCCATAAATCCGATTTTTAACTTCTGCTGCTTCCCGTGGGGGCCCAGGAGCTGGATACCCAGTGCACTTCCCTTTGTGGCTGCAGAAACAAGTCCCTGAGCCTTAGCCATGCGTACCCGTGCACCTTCCTTCTCCTGCCACTTGCCTACACGCTGGTGTTTTACTGAGCTCAGATGTTTGCCTGCACTCAATAATTCACCTTCTGTGCCCTGAATCTGGTCTCACATCATCTCCCGGGGGGACTGGGGCAGCTGAACTCGGAGCTGGGGCCAGGAGGGAGGCGCGGGGTGGTGGGGTGAGTCACGGGGCTCCTCCGCTCTCCTTAGGTTTTAAAATAAGGCGGTGAGTAAGCCGTGCAACACCCAGCTTAAAACACAACTCTGCAGTTAAAAAAACAAACAGCACAGATTGCAGGCTTGCTATACTGTATGCTTTCTTCTTATGGCTGTTGTTGTGTGTGCCGTAATCACTTAGTGTACGTGTCCGAGACAAGTGGGTGATAAATGAAAATATTTCGTTGGCTCCCCGAGCATACTCTGTGAAAGGCAGGTGCGGGAGGGGGAGAGGTGGACAATTTCACTCCTCATTACCTGCCTAATGATCAATAAAGTCTCGTACGATGCCGAGGCAATGCTCAAACTGAGCAAGTGGGCGGGCTAAGAGGGTTTTTCTGTTGCAAGGGGATTTTGGAGAGCTGCCTGCCAGCAGGACTCGGTGCTCTCCTATGAGCAAAGGCACGTCCCTGTGCCCAGGCTGCTGGGGCCAGGGGCTGGGCTGGAGCTGGTCAGCTCCTCCTGGGGGCTGCCAGTGCCACACGGAGACCTCCTGGGCACGGGTCGATTTAGATTTAGGTATATAAATGGATATGGATGTATCCCTCACGGTGTGTGGATCCTGCACAGGTTTCTCCCCAGTGCATCGCTTTGGTGAGATGTGGGCTGCGTTCCCTTGGTGCTGGCTTTGTTCTCGATATGGCAGGGGTAAAAATAGTAAAAGGGAAAGAAAAGGAGTGTGTGGGAACTGTCTCCCTCTGGCTGCGCGTCCCCCCTCACGCAGAGGCTGGAGGTGAACCCCGTGGTCCCGCCGCAGCATCCCACAGCTCCTCTGGTGGACCCCAGGGCCCCCATGGGTGCATCCTGGGGGAGAGGACACCAGCTCACAGAGCTGTGTGTGGCTGTGACAACGCTCCTGGGGCTGGCACCATGCCCATGGCACAGGGACAGGGCACAGACATGCTTCTGTAATTGCCCTCACAGTGACCCATCCAAACCTGTGATGGGGCCGTGACCTGGCCGGGCAATCTCGTTGCTATTTTTGCCTGACGGAGGCAGCATCCTTATCTGGATCTGCGCTGCAGGATGTCACATGAACACGGCTTGTCACCGTGATAGCTCTCTTCCTTCCTAATCTCTTGTCACCGCTGATGGTCACATCAGGAGAGCGACTCCCTTCCTGCGATGGAGAAGGACCATACCTGACGGATTAATTTCAGGCATCCCATGGGAGGTGCATCCCGGCAGACCCGTGTCACCCCTCTTACACCAGCCCTGTCACACCCCGTGGGCTCCCCAGCATCACCCACAAGAGATGCCCGCGCTCCCTGTTTGGCTTTCTCTGCTTCCCTTCAGGAGGTTCGGTGCCCAGCATCTCTGGGGGGCTGCAGAAGTCGGCAGCTGGTCTGTGGGACAGTCGCAGCAGGCACCGATGAAATCCTCAACCCCGGTGAAACCATTAGAAACGCCAGTAATAACACCAAAAACGGGGTCCTGAGCATCTCGCTGTCTGTAATATTTTTAGAGGTCCATGCTGAGAGTCAGCAGCAGGCTCCTTACCACCAGCTGATCGTCTCAGACCTTCCCAGCTCAAAAGCCTGATGTGAGCAGCATGCAGATGGCACGCATCAGGCGTGGCTGCTGCTGCGCCTGGTGGTGGGGAAACCACTGCCGGTGGGATGGGGAGGATTCCCTCGGCTTGCAGGAAGGCAGGGACCTCCTCCAGCAAATCAGAGATGCCACAGCCCCATGAAACAAGGAGCTTATCTAGAGAAACACAGCCTCCTGCTGGGAAATGGGTTTTTAGAAGCTCCTGCATGGGCTCTGCTTCCATACAGCAAAGCAAATTCGGGATGGGTGCAGCGAGGGAGGCAGGAGCTGCGTGTGTGAACTTGGAAAATAGTGAGGAAAAAAAAAGGGGGGGAAATCTTGCGTTAGGTTTAAAATAAACAACACTCAGCTATATTTTGCAGTTTTTGTTATTCCCAGGCAAAAGCAGCAGCAGACTCATCAGACTGAAATCATTTCAGAGCTGTAGTCAAGACTGCTGCTTTACTTTTTATTGCCGTCAAAAATGAAACAGAAACAACATGCTTACTCTTCTTTGTACTTCTGCAGTAATTTTTTTGATGTGAATAATGAAACTGCAGATCACAGAATAATTTAATCTGGGGCTAGCTTCAAAGTCAGAGCAGGCTGCCCAGGCCTTCGGTTTTGTACTTCGGCCACCGAGTAGGCTCCTGCCGAAGGTGACCCACGTGTGGCCAGCCCCCACCTCCTCAACAAAGCTCCCAACAAGCAGTGATGTGCTAGTCACAGAGCTGGGAGGGAAAAAGGCGTTTCTGGTAGGGCTGCTTCAATATTTGGCTTTTCAGGAAGCCTAAAGAGTGTATTTGCTGAGAATGAGATGAAGAGGGTGACTTGGGAAATGAGAAGGAAGGAAGAGGACATCAGCTATTGAAGATATTCAGCCTCAGGGAAAGGTATGGAGAAATATTCACTGGAGGTATCGAGAAACTTCAGTTTGCATTTGCACCAAGGATCTCCTAAGACTGAAGTGAAAAAACACTCTTGGACCCACTACCTGGCATTGCTCTGGCGCCGCTGGAAAGCCCTAGTTCCCATCCCATGCTCTTGGGCCGGCCGGCCACATCTCCATTGTGGCTGCTGGTGTTTGGTCGATGCTGATACGAGGGCTTGTGGATGTATCAGTGTCACTGCTGAACTGCAGACAGTTGCCATAGAAATCGAGGACATGTAAATCTGACTTCAGCAACTGATACCTTTGTTTTCTTTATTTATTTTTTTTTTTTTTTTTTTTTTTTCCTCTCTTTCTTTTCCTTCTCACTAAATAAGGCTAACTGAGGAGCTGGACCTGCTTTTCTGAGGAGCTGGACTGGGAACCTGTGGCTGTCAAGTTGGTGGTTTCGGATGTTGTGCTGCAAGTGGCCTTGGACGTGCTTACAGAGAACGGAGCTGGTGATGGAGAGAAGTTGGAGAAGGCTTTTGCTCAGCTGGGACCTCGCAAGGCTCCTGGTGACACAGAGCAGAGGGGAGAGCAGACCCTGCTCTTACCGAGCACCGTCTCTCTGCCCCCGAAATGCACGACCTCGTAACAGCAGGAATATTTCTTCCACATACTTCCACAACAAATACTGCTTGCGCACTACAGCTTGCTGTGACATGATCTGTAAGTATATCAATTCGATTCTTCCTGCAGAGTGTGGATAAAAGCAATATAAGGCCTTATTCACTTCCAATAACACCGACTGCTTGCTCATGGTGTATGCCCAAACACTGCTCTTTTAAAAATAATTATGCTGGTATTATTCTTGCTGCAGTTATATTTACAATGTGCCTGCTTCTTTTGCTTTGAAAGAGCGAGATCAGGGCACAAATCATTACACAGCAAGGAAATAGCTGCTATAACATTTTGCCAAATACCATATCAGAAGCATTTCAGAAAGTGCTGAAGTGTTCAGTGCTTAAAGCTTCCTGCACAGCCAGAGCCGTCCACCTGTGGTTTGTATGATGTCCTCCCAAAAGGGGGCTGCACCAGCACAGGGCTGCACCTGGCCGCGATGTTGAAATGTGAGACCCCACTGAGAGGGAAACCCCCAAGAAGAGGAATCCTTTTGCCACATTTCCCAGCTTTTCTCAAAGTTTTCTCCTCCCCACAGCGGGCTGCGGTGTGGAACTAGAAGCGAGGCTCAGCTCACCTTAGCAGGTCCTCGCTCATGTGAGTCCCGCCCTCAGTGTCAAAGGAAATGAGTGCGTGCCCGGCAGCATGGGAACACGTTGCACAGCCCGGCCTAAATACAAACCGGACATGGCAGATAAAGTCTCCACCACATATAATTGCAGTAGCTTCGGGGCCCAGCCAGCTCGCATTAATGTCAGCGGGCGGCGTGTCCGGGCGGCTGAGCCCTGCGAGCCGGCGTGGTGCTTGGGGGCACCCGAGCTCCACGGTGGGCACCGTGCCCAGCCCGGGGTGTCCGTGCGAGCCGGGAGGTGGAGCCCCTTTGGAGGGGGAGATTTGGGTAATTGCATCTCAGGGAGCCAGGCTTCCGGAGCGTGTAATTGAGCTCCAATTAAATTGCTCATCAGCAGGTAAGTATTTGCTAAGAGTCATGGCTGACGCTTTCCTGTGCTCGTGCTTTGTTCTTTGGCACGTTACTGAATTTAAGGTTAAGGTAGGGAGCAACCATCAGCCCCTTCCCAACACCACATCTTGGCTTCAAAATCCAGCCTCGCAAGATGTCGGAATGACTTTGGGCTGGAGGGTTCAAGCAAGGTTTCTCTGGCACATCGTTTTTCTGACTCTCCTCCAGTAGGACGCGTTGCTGGCCAGCGAGGACTCTGGACACCCCAGCCAGGATCTGGCAGACTCTGGCCGTTTGCGCAATATGCTGGAATGTGTGCGGCGGTGATGCTCGAACTTGCTTCAGGCTGGCCAGACTCTCAAAAAGCCCAGGCTTTACAACCACACCTCACTTTCAGACAAAGCCATGACACCGGGTGCTGGGCACAGCAGTTTAGGAAACGGTCCGATGTAAGGAGTGTCAAACAGGAGCTCTGAGGGGGTGAGCACATTTTGGGGAATAAAAACTCAGAGTTTTTTTTGGGCATGTATGCAGAGCCGTGGTGCAGTCACGACTGCATGTGCCATGGTCTGCTGCTGTGTCATTGTGTGTGTGCCTGTGTGTGTATACCTGAGCCTGAGCACTCACGGATGATGTTGAGCATGCCTAGATAATAATAAGCACTTTTCTTTGGTGATGGTTAGAGCTTATTCGTAAATATTACTAGAGGAATGCAATTTTCCTTGGAAAAATAAAGGATTTTTAATAAAGCTTTAATTACTATGTGTCACAGCTCTTTCTTAAACTGCAAATATTGAATTTCAGTGTGAATTGTGTTTTTAGGTGACTAATAGGGTATCGAAAAACTCACTTAGTGATTTTAAGGGATGCAGGAGAGAGAGTGCAAACAAGAGCCCGTCAGAAAAGCATTTGTAATCATTCAGTGCTGGCTGTGCAAAGAGATTAAAGCAGGAATCTGAAACGGAGCTCCTTTATAAACCAGCCTCGCCAGATTAAAGCATAAATCCAAAATTTTGTAGGCAGCCCACTTCAAGTTCCGAGTCACATGCTTGATCCGTTTTTAATGGTACTATTTTTGCTGTCAGAGAAACATCAGTCTCGACAGCCTATAAAATTAGCAAAATCCCTCTCATAAAGATAAAAGCTGGAGCCAGAGCTGCGTGGGGCACGGGTGGCCAGGCCACCACTGCACCGAGAGACAGGTCTCACCCTGGCTACGGCTGGAAGAGATGTCCTGTGTCACCATGGGGATGCTCCTGCCCTCTTCCCAGACCACCTTCAGGTGCGCTTCCCAATTTTCGGGCCCTGGACCAACCCATGGTCGTGTCTTGATGTTTTTGGGGGATAGGTTTTGGGTTGATGCCGACTTGATGGTCTGAGATACTGTTGTGCACAGGTCTGTTGTGCCTGTTTTGTCACTCAGGAGGCACAGTGCCAAAGAAGTGTGATGGTCGTGCATCACCTATGGACACACAATGCCCAGCGGAGAGGATGGGGACGCGGGGCAGGGGCAGGCAGCTCCGGGCTGGATCCGTGCCACGAGGCTGTGGGAAAGTGAGCAGTGATGCTGTTGTGAGAGAATGGAGAAAATAAAGGCCTGCCTTCACTGGGGAAGCAAAAATGCAAAAGGGTTGTTGTGGGAAAGCCCGTTATCAGCTTCTCAGCCTTCCCCAGACTTTCTGTCTGCTCATGAATCAGTGTCTGTGTAAGGGGCGCTCAGCATCCTCTCTGCCCTGGTCCCTGTGCCTCTCCACACATAGCCCCACCATGGTCCTGCAAACTTGTGTTACTGCAGTAAAAATATCAGGAAATAATGGAAAATGAAGCCTAGGTCAAAGGAACTGAATAGGAGGAGGAAGTTCAGCAAGGGCTGGTGCAAGGAAATGCAGCCAGGAGCTGGCGCTTCGTGAAGCATTCAGTGGAGAACCCTTTTATTTATTTATTTATTTATTTAATCTCCTTTTTTTATTTTTCTCTATATCTTTTTTATTGATCTGTGTGAGGAGAGAGTTGTGGACATGTGAGAACCAGCAGTATCCCCCTCCTTCACCTGCAGCCCCTGTCTCCATCATCATTTCTGACTTTGTGCTTTTCCTCACAGCTCCATTTGAGGCAGAGTGGTTACTGGACACAGAGCTCTGGCTCCTCTCCAAGCTTAAATGAACTTCCCCTCATTGGGAATATCACCTGCAATGGCACTTCAGCCATTCACATAGTGAATATATGGGAGGATGCTTTTCCAGGGGAGGTGCAGAGCTGCCCCAGGTGGACCCATGTCCTCAGGAGGTCTTCTGCAGCCCTGGATGGCCAGGGGAACCTCACGGCATGTCAATGGTGGGCTTTGGTGGAGATTTCCAAAGCAGTGGAAAAGGCCCGGGAGATGGAATGACCAGTCTCCCCCCATTTCACCTCAGCCAGTTTCGTGTGGGTATGTCATATTGCCATATTTTTGCTCAAAACAGACCCTCCTGGGACATGGCAAAGACTGCTCTGAGACAGAGTGTTGGGGAAGCAAAAGAAAACCCAACCAAATTAAGCTTGTTAAGTTTTACAGTAAACCACTACAAGTTTGAGGCATGACATAAAAGCTGGGGCTTTCAAAGAACCCTGAGGGAAGCAGACCGAGGGCTGACACTGAATTTAATTTGCTGTATGCTGAAGGAGGCAGCTTTGGAAAAATGCCCATATGTATACACTGCCCTCAAATAGAGGCTTTATCAGGTCTAGCAAAAATGATGTGTTCCAGAGCAGCCAGGGGGGCCTCATGCGGGATGGAGAGCAGCATCCTGAGATGGGGGCCCTCTGCCCTGAATTTCCCCACAAGGTGGGATGGGAATGATGGTGCTGTGCAAGCTGTGCACAGCTTTTACAAAGCCCTGAAGATGTGTGATTTGGAAGGAGTGGCCCCACTATGGGGCCGCACATTTCACTCTATGCTGAGAGGGGAAGAAGCACTGCATCTTATCTTTTAATTGAGATATTACTTTTTCTTGGGAGATGTAATGGGAATTTTCTCAGTGTACACAGAGAAGAGGAAACATTTTCAGAAAATTAAAAAAACCCTACACAACTCAACAAATTGCAGATGAAATCTATCTAGGAACAGGAAATGAATTTTCTGTTAATAATCCTCAAGGTTAGCAAATCCCTAAGAGCCATGGGGCGAGCTTGGCTCTGACATCTGCCCTCCAAAGCACATCTCACTTTATTTTATTTTTTTAATTGAAGGGATTTCTCTTTTTCTTTTCTTTGTGGGCGATGCGTTGGGTAACATAAAGAGGCACTGAGCCAAAATGAGCTGGAATTGAAAGAGAACTGAGGGAAGAGCAGAGCTTTGCTGGTTTGAGGATATTTCTTTTTAATGTGGGAAGAAGCAAACCAAACAGGCGGAGTTCCCTCAAAAAAAAAAAAAAAAAAAAAAAGAAAAAAAAAATCCTAATTCAAGTCCTGGCTTCAAAGCCTGGTTCCTTATCTAAGTGGCAGGATTTGTCATCACAACTATGGTCACATACAGAGAAATAGAATAATAAGAGTAAAAAAAAATGTATTTAGTGCTTTTAATACAAAGTTGTCAATCAAAGGATTTTTTTCCTTTTGAATTCTAGCATTTGAAGTTTTTGCTAATGACGGAGACGCTGCAGTTGTGCAGCCTTAGCAGCATCACAATTTTTCTTTCCAGCTTCTTCTTTCTCTCTTAAATGTGAAGGGAGAAAGCCTGAAACCCTAAGTCCTGAAGATTAGACTCCGAGAAGGCTGTGAACGGGGTGAACTGCTGTGTCCCAGCACAGGATACTCAGTACACAATTTTTTTCAGGATTTTAAGTTAACTTCATGATGGGAAGGAGATGGCGAAATGCTGGCAGTTGGCCATCCTGCTGGTACCTGGATTTCTCTTGAAAGCAGGATGACATGGAGATGTTGGAAGGACTCTTCAGCCTGTGGACAAAATGTTGCCTCTGCACTGACATCTGGATGCTGTTTGTAGTCTGCCCATTGAAAATGGTGCCTCTCCTGGGCCGTGCTGGTGATACCACTCTGCATGCAGCCAGGGCTTTTGAGCCACTTAAGGTCCCTCCTCTCTCCCAGGTAATTCTGCCTCAGTTTGTTTTGTGATTGGAGTTTTGATTTCTGCCACAATTCAATTTCATTATAAATTTGCTTGGAGATTAATCTAGTTCCTCTGAGTGCCAGCTATTTACAAAGAAAAAACTAAGTTGTGGGTTTGAGTAGCTCTGGGTCCAGTGATTAGATTGTCATCCTCGCCTCCAGTTGCAGACAACACAAGATGAACACAGCATTGCAATGTCAATATGCTTGGTACACTTCTCAAACCCACTGAGCAAACACGCGTGAGGAGCATGCTGCAGGTAGGTTTGCTTGCCAAGGGCTGTTGCTTCTTGCCTTGGCTGTGCTTTGTGAATGCATGGCTCTGTTTAAACAGGAAAACACATTAAGAGGCACTTCATCTCCAAGTGCTCCTGCCTACGGCTCCTGCATTCCTGGCCAGGTTGTTTAGCAAATATTAAGTGCAACTTGCTCATGGGACCATCTGAACCCAACACTGGCAGGCCAACAGGGCTGTGCTGACATCAACAGGGTGACTGCTGAACTAAGCCAAGGCCAGGCGTGTGCAGTATTTTGTCACATTTCTTTCTCCTTACTTCTTGTGTCTGTTGTTTGAAGGTCTGTAGGCTTACTATAGAGCCTCTGACGGTCACTGTGATAGAATTATAGGGTCTTAGAAGATCCCAGTTTGGAAGGGACCAAAAAAGACCAGCAATTCCAACTCCCAGCTCTACACAAGACTGCACAAAAACCAGACCCTATGTCTGAGAGCGTTGTCCAAACGTTCTCTTAACTCCAGCAGGCTCAGTGCTCTGACCACTGCCCTGGGGAGCCTGTCCCAGTGCCGACCACCCTCTGGGTGCAGAACCTTTCCCTAACACCCAGCCTGACCCTCCCCTGTCCCAGCTCCATGCCGTTCCCTCGGGTCCTGTCGCTGTCCCCAGAGAGCAGAGCTCAGCGCCTGCCCCTCCGCTCCATTCGTGAGGGAGCTGCAGGCCGCCATGAGGCCTCCCCTCAGCCTGCTCTGCTCGGGGCTGAGCAATCCAAAGGACTTCAGCCACTTCTAATATATCTTGCTCTCTATACCCTTCACCATCTTTGTAGCCCTCCTCTGGATGCTTTCTAACTGTTTTATGTCCTTCTTTCATTGTGTCACCCAGAACTGCACACAGTGCTGGAGGTGAGGCCGCACAGCATAGAGCAGAGCAGGACCATCCCTTCCCTCGCCCGGCTGGCAGTGCTGGGCCTGATGCACCCCAGGGTACAGTTGGTCTTTTGGGCTGTCAGGACACACAGCTGGCTCACATCGAGCTTACCATCAATCAAAACCCCCAGATCCTTCTCTGAAGTGGCACTCCAGCCACTTGTTTGCCAATCTCTTCTGGGGCTGGGTTCATTTAGGTTGGGCCATTTGAAAGCTGACACCTGTAGAAGTCGGGAGAGCCAATGCTCTCTCCGTGTCCATTTTTCTGCAGTCTGTGGACAGACACAGGACTGCTTACCAAGGAGATGCCTGCCATATGGAGGGGTAATGGTGCACAAAGTGAATCCCAGCTGAGGTCACTCTATTTTCAGATGCTCAAGCTGAGAGGGGTCAAGGTGCCCAGCCTTTGAGGGAGGCTCAGCTCTGTCCACAAATCTGGTGCCCTCACAGTGACTTGAGTTGAGTAAAGACACTCATCAGCAGAGAAGGCCCTCATCCTGACTAAATTTACAGTGGAAATCTAGTTTTACTCTTTTCTGTTCAATGGCATAACACAGAGTTAACATAATGCAAGGACTTGCTCAAATGTGAAAATGTACAGATGCTGCTATTCCAGGAGTATTATGCCAAAACCCGTTCTTGACTATTACTCAATAAAATGTAATCAAAAGACCTTTCCTCAAGGTTACTTTGAAACAGATAAGCTAGCTGAATGTAATCCTTACTTGACTGAATGAGTCCCAGATATCAGATCCACATTCCCACAAACATCTCAGTGTACAAAGTGAGAGCACAGCCGCTTACTTGGGCCTATTAGGCACATGTCCTGGGCACAAGGCTTCCATCTGCTCCTACAGAAACCCCTCTGCCCAGGGCCCAGTGACCACTGATGGTTCCAGACTCACCTAATATGAAGTAAAACTCTCCCAGGAGCTCTCACCACAAATGGTGTAGGAGCAGAAGTAGAAACTGGAGAAGGTCTCACATAGTTCTCTCTGAGTGTAGCTGCTGGAGATGGGGCACAGATCTTATCTGTTAAAAAAAATAATAATAGACAAACAAAAACCCACAGCCACTGATTCTTTCTAAACCCCCTTTCCTTTCCTCTCATGAGCCTGTTTCTGGGACAATTCAAACAATCACATTTTCCCACTTCTCTCCGCTGCTCTTTCATTCAGCCCAAGAGACTTCTCAACTACAATCACTTCTTTTTTTTATTTTTTTTTCTTCCCTAGTAACCAAAAGAAATCTATGTATAACAAAAAAAGTGGCTATTTTGACTCCTTCTCAGTAGATGATGTTGTCAAAGTGTGTTTCCATAAGAGGTAGTCTCCTTCACACCATACCCAGTGCCAAAACTAACAACTGCTCTTCATCCCTTAGCTTCTCCATAGCTAGCTGGGCTGCAGGTGCCAGTGACCTCGTCCTTCAGTCTGAACTCGATTTGGTTCCTCTTGAGACATCAGGGACATGGTGATCTGAGAGGCTCACCAGAAACCTAAGTTGTGCCTCAACACTTTCTCCAAAAGAGCACAGGATAAAAAGCAGATCAAAGTACAACAGGGGGAGAAAAAGACAGTACACTTGGAGATAAGCATACCTGTATTTATACCAAAATATATAATTGCAGTAGCTGAACAGAGTTGATTCTGCAGAAGATCTAGAATAACTTGCTGGGTACATTTCCATGAGGAGACAAATCAGGCCAACAAGGTCAATTTTCACATATTTTTAGGAGTGTAAGGAGAGGGTATGGAGTTAAGGAAGGGTCTATTGCTTGTCCTGGATAGAGGAATATTTTAGGGTTAGTGGCTCTGATTGTCAGTGTCTCACCAGAAAGACCGCACAGGGGCCCATTTACCAATAATAATGATTATGTTATGGGGTTACGAGTTCCTGCCATGAGAAAACCAAGCAAGAAAGACTGATGTTGTCCACTTTCTCTATATATGTCTGCTTGAGTGCTATGCGAATAGCTGTTGTTAGCTGCAAAAGCAAGTGTCCCACAAAGAAAGAGTACTGGGCAAATCAGTTGACCAAGGAAATGGAGACTGTCATAAGGAGAAACTCCAAGCTTGTGGTGTACCCAAAGCCAAAAGAAGCCATCACTGCCATCTGCAAATACCTTAGGGAGGCAGAAAAAAAAAATATAACCTTTCTGCAACCACTCAGGCTGCAGAGTGAAGATTTCTCACCATGGGGGCATGGTGTTCTGTGGAGTCCCTGAGCCTCTCAGGGTGGTAGCGGAGGCTGGAAACCCTTCAGTGATCTTCAGTTGTGAGTAGGTGTGGCCACTGCTGGCAGCTGCAGGCGCTGCCTTCAACAAGGGACCTGCAGAGCAGAGAAATGTCCACTCATGGATCCAAACAACGAGCCCTTGTCCTGGTTCTGGCAGCCCGCAGGGGTGCTTGAGATAAGCTCTGACAGAGCAGAGATCCTGGATGCTGATGATGCCTACAACATCCATCAGACAATAAAATCAATTGATCTCCTTATCACGGAAGAAAAAAAGTCCAGAGGGTTTAGGCTTGGGAATTAGACCCCAGTCACATCTCCACTCCAGGACAGTAATTGTCTGCCCAGCCTGCAGGATTACTTCGACTTTTCTCAGTTAAATCCGGTTTCATAAGGATAGCTGGTACAAACTGGTCTGCTAGTGACCCCATTAATTCCCTGGTTTGCAGTAGCAAGAATTGCATGCCCCTGACAGCTTGGCTGCACCCATCTCCTCTGACAATTTTTCCCTCTGGAGGAACCTAAATATCCCCTGTGAGGAGCTGGCTGGAGCCCATGGGGTCCTGCTGCAGGACCTCACGTCACAAAAACCTCACCACAAGAGCCTCACGTCCCAGGCAGCAGCCCCAGCCCCAGGGGACAACCAGGGCCTCCTCCACATGCAGATAGGCTGCGTGACACCTTCTACAGGGTGCCCGCAGGAAAGCTTTGCCCACGCACAGAGCATTGGGTGTGATGTTTGTTTCTCCCATCTACACTCATATAACACAAGGTATACTCAAGGCAATGTGTCATTTGGCCCAGGAGCAGTGGGGGCAGGCTCATTGCTTCTGTCACTGTCAGGGGCTTGAGCAGATGTTAAAAAAGTGAAGTAAAAGTCATTATTTGCATCCACAGTGATAACGTTGTACCACTAGATATATTTATAAATGGAGTAAAACACTGTGTTTTCTTTTAACTGAACTCAGACCTGCTCAGGAAGCAGGAGAGTTGAGGGCAGCAAATAATCAGAGAGAACTGACAGTAGTCAGAAGGGAGCAAGAGTCCTTCCAGCCACCCATTCAGATGAGCTGAGGGGAGGGTGATGGAGGGGAGGGTGACTGATGAAACACTGAGGAGTTAAATTAGTAGGGACTAAAGAATAGTTGAGATCTCATTGTTATTTATTTATTTTTTTTTCAGCAGCCATCTTTCCTCATGTAAAGATGCACAGTCTGGCCCCTGAGGTATGATGAAGTAGGTCACCAGGACTTGAGGGTTACACTCCTGGAGCTGCTGAGTTCAGAGTCAGGTTTTCCAGGCCTCTGACCCTGCGAGGAGGAGGGAGCTGTCAGAAGGAGATATACGAAACAAAAGGCTTCAAAGGGAGTGAGGCTGCAAGGGGCTCGCCTGGCTCCTTCAGGGCTGAGGGACGTTGCAGAAGACCCCACCACCAGCCTGTTGTCAGCAGGACTGCAGAGGTCCTGGGCACTGTGTTCAAATGCATAGGCAGGGTGTGTGGATTATGAAATCCAAGTAGGCCACCATGGAGTACAGGGAGGCAGGGGTGGTAGGACCAATCCATAGCCACAATGCAGGTTAGAGGAGAACTTGGAACTGAGCTCAGGTCCACTCAGCACCACATGTTCCTGCCACATGCAGTTAGGTGGGGCTGCTCTATGGCTAGGACTTTGACAGTGCTCTGTCTTTTTTGCCCCATTACTTCAGACTTCATCTCTGACTCTTCTAGCAAAGCCATGGCTCCCTCCAGCACGCAAGCAGGCAGCTCTTCCTCTCACTTCTTCTTTCCCCAGCTGCACACAGCCCCAGGCAAGCAGCCAAGAATGGCAAGTTCTTCTTTGTAGCTTCCTCAGTCACCTTACGCAAGCCATTAAACGGTTTATACCCACCCCACACCCCTGTTTTCTATCTTGTGACTCTGTGTTGGATATCATTCCATCAAAATTAAGGTGTCACCGCCCTCCAGGCCTGAACCTGGCTCAGACAATGTTTTGCCAGAGGCGCAGCTCGTGTGTGTGTGTGATGATGGCAGCAATGCTCAGGTGAGCGTCACTTCCAGGCAGGCTGGAAGAAGATGCCAGGGCTTTTCCATCACCACTCATGGCCACACAGCCCCTCTATAACCCTCTGTAGGGTTCTCTGTCTTGCCAGAGATATTCTGATTTCAGGAGATTTCCTTTATGCACTTTACCGTCTAATATTTTGTAGGATCACAGAATGGGTTCCTACGTTGGAGAGGACCTTAAAGCCCACCCAGTTCCAACCCCCTGCCATGGGCAGAGACACCTCCCACCAGACCAGGTTGCCCAAAGCCCCATCCAGCCTGGCCTTGAGCACCTCCAGGGATGGGGCATCCACAGCTTCCCTGGGCAGCCTGTGCCAGGGCCTTACCACCCTCTGAGGGAAGAACTTTTTCCTTATATCTAGCCTAAACCTACCCACTTTTAGTTTAAAGCTATTCCCCCTTGTCCTATCAGTCCACTCCCTGACAAAGAGTCCATCCCCAGCTTTCCTGCAGTCCCCTTTAGGTACTGGAAGGCCGCTCTAAGGTCTCCCCAGAGCCTTCTGTGGGCTGAACAACCCCAGCTCCCTCAGCCTGTCTCCATAAGAGAGGTGCTCCAGCCCTCTGACCATCCTCATGTCCCTTCTCTGGACTTGCTCTAACAGGTCCATGTCCTTCTGGGGGCCCCAGAGCTGAACACAGGGCTCCAGATGGGGTCTCACAAGAGCAGAGTAGAGGGGGAGAATCACCTCCCTCGCCCTGCTGGCCACGCTGCTTCTGATGCAGCCCTGGGTAGGGGTGGCTTTCTGGGCTGCAAGCACACATTGATGGCTCATGTTGGGCTTTTCTACAACCAACACCCCCAGGTCCTTCTCTTCAGGGCCTCTCTCCACCCCTTCTCCACCCAGTCTGTATTTGTACTTGCCCAAACCCAGCTGCAGGACCTTGCTCTTGCCCTTGTTGAATCTCATGATGTTCGCACAGCCCACCTCTCAAGCCTGTCAGGGTCTCTCTGGATGACATCCCTTCCCTCCAGTGTGTCAACTGCACCACACAGCTTGGTGTCATTGGCGAACTTGCTGAGGGTGCACTCGATCCCACTGTCCCCGTCACCCACAAAGATGTTAAATAGTGCTGGTCCCAGTACTGACCCCTGATGAGCACCTGTCATTACTGATCTCTACTTGGGCATTGAGCCTGTGGCTGCAACTTCTTGAGCGTGGCCATCCAGACAATTCCATACGCGCTGAGTGGTCCATCCATCATATCTATATTTCTCCAATTTAGAGACAAGGATATCATGTGGTTCTTTCAGAACTGTTGGCTCTGAATAAGCAGCTGCAATATTTGCCTTGCCAGAGTGTTCCTCACCCCTGAGCTACAGCTCCATGCGTCGCACCACCTTCAGCAAGACTGCGTGTAAGGTGTGTTGCAAACTGCATAGGATCAAAACTTCCTAATTCTGGAATTGCTGTGTCTTCCTACCTCCTCTGTGCCAACCCCAGCTGTGACCCTGCCTCCACATGAGGGTTTGGGCAGGTCACTTGCTGGTGGGCAAAGTCCTGTGGCAGCGGCTGCTTCTGGTCACAGCCCACCAGGTGGGTATGTTGTGTGGTCCCTGTGCTCTTTGGAGTCTGGAGGTGAAGGTGTGACCATCGTGCCCACGTGGCCCACATTCCCTTCCTGCTGATCTGAGAAGAAAGAGCATCTTCCCACCCCTGTTGCCCCCTTCCACCAAAAAACCATCCCTGCACCATGTCCCCTCACACCTGAAAGGAGCTCCGCTTCCCAAATACATATCAGCTCCCACTGGGATGACCCATGGCATAGCCGGGTGCACTGCAGCTCCCACCGCCCGGCTCACCCTGCCCGGCACCGTGATGCCCAGACAGCACTGCCAGAATCATCACGGCTGCGGGGATACCCTGTTCTGGGTGCCTGGTGTGCAACAAAATAGAATAATTAAGAGTGAAATGAAATAAAAAATAAAAATAAATGAGAAGAAATGGTATGATATGAAAAGAAATGGTATGAAACAAAAGGGTATGATATGAAATGAAATGAAATGAAATATTATAATAAAATAAAATAAAATAAAATAAAATTAAATTAAAATAAAATAAAGCAAAACGAACCTACCCAAGACACACGAGACAGCCACACACAGCCTAGCGAGCCCCTAGCCCCGAGCAGCCTGCGGCCAGCAGGTGGCACCGCCACTGTGAGAGCCGGGGGCTGGCCGCAGTCCCCACAGCACATCAGGCAAATCTAACTCCTTTTTTATTTATTATTATTTATTTATTATTTATTTTTTTTTTAAAGAGGAGCCCAGAGCTGCAAGGCACTTGATGGGAAAGCTGGTGGAACAGGATGCTCTCTGAAAGGTCTGTTGGCGCAAAAAACCTGACGAAGGAGTGCTGCCCCATTTATTGCTGGAAAATAAAGGGCGAGGTGTGCGAGGTGCCTCGCAGCCTTCCATCCCCTTAACCCTAGGAGCTGAAGGTACTCAGTGCGTTGGGAGGCCCAGGCAGGATGTCCCTCCGGTGGCATCTCCACGTGTGAGGACCAGGCTGAGGACCGGGCGGCCGCTGCCTGCGTCCTGCTCACCTGCCTGCTCCTCTGCTGAGCCCCGCGCTCGCCGTCCTCTGAAAGCAAAGTCAGTGAGTCAGCAAAAGAAGGCTGACTCAGCAGTTCCCCGCTGGAGAACCGTATCAATGACTCAGCATTTACGAGGCAGAGGTACAAGCGAGCAGCCTTGCAGTACCCGACTGCTGTCTTCCAAATGCAACCTCCTTCCTAGGGGCGAAGGGGATTTCAGCTTGCTGCTTCTCCCAGCGAGGCAGGTTTGTCGAGCCCATATGTAAGCCCATACGCCCTGCCAGCTCCACTTACATGCTCCTTCTAGCGCATCAAAGGGTCAAGTATGTTATGTTTTGCGCATACCATTAATGATTAACTGCTGTCTGTAGAGGAACTAGTTTTTCTCTTGGCTTTAAAAAAGCTCTTGAAAGATGAAACGGCAAACCAGCCTTGGGTTGGCTCCAGCAGGTATTTACAGCTACTGTATTGATGGTACAGAAGATTAGCAGGCATCTGGAATCTCAGGTATTTATTTATTTTTTTTTTCAGCTGATCTGTTCCTGGTAGGGTTGAAAATGGTTAGAAAAGCGTGTGAGAAAGGGCAGGCTTGTGGCTGGGGCACATCGCTTCCTGGTCTGGTTGCCAGCTTGGTGTCACCTTGCACAGGTCACTTGGAGAAGAAAAGGAGAGCCCATCCCTCCTCTTTCAAGGCATCTGCAAGCCCACATCCAGCTCCCACCAACAGCAAAACATTGGTGCTGGCCACAGTCATCCCCTGAGCTGTGGGGCTGGGCCCCATGGAAGCAGAGGGGTTGTGCAGGGTCTTCCTATGGCAGCTGGAGGGTGAATCCACCTGTTTTGGGAGGAGATGGATTGCTCTTCGGAGGAACCTACTAAGGAGACTTTTAAGAGAGGTTTTTGCCTTGGCTTTGCAGTTCAACCCTGAGATGGCTGAAGATGGGTAGGGTGAGTCCTGCCCTCAGCCTCCTCAGGATCCTGCCCTTGAAGTGGGAATATCACTACGCCCTTCTGTCGTACGCCTTTATATTTTAAGATATTCACAGAAAGGATCGATTCCTATGGTAATCTTGTAGGAAGGCTCTGGTAGGTACCTGCTGGGACTGCGAAGGTTTGGCCAGCACTGCATGAGTGCGGGAACAGGTGGTGATAGTGCTGGCAGGAGAGCAGCTATGGTGGTTGTAGGCAGGTACCTCAGCTGGCCAAAATCAGAGAGCTTCTCGCTGACTCCAGGAGGCTGGCACAGCTCTGCTGGGGCTGCAGAGACCCCTCCCAAAGGCCATCGGAAGGACCACGAAAGCAGCCACCTCCCGAGAGGTCCCAACTCTTCACAGCCCAGCTTTCATGTCGTAAGTACGGCCTGCTGATAAAGGAAAATAGAAGTAGCTCAGACCAAATTATTCTTTTAAGCACAGCCTCCGGTCATTGGGAGAGAAGTGGAAGCACAAATACGGATTCACAGATCTGTTGCGCACAGAGACGGTATTGATGGACATGTTAAAAATATCCACGTGGCCGTAAGCCATAAACCATTCTGTGTCTAAAATGGGTTTTCATTTCCTTTTCCTTTCTTTTGTTTTTGTTCCACTTTTTATGAAAAAGCCTTTGCCCAACTCTCCACTTTGGTGCTTTACATTTAGCTCTTCTGAGGCAGGGAGGGTTGTTTTTTATTTTTTTTCGTCTGCGGAGCTGCTTACAAAAAAAGCTTCTAAGGCTGCAATGCAGACAGACATTTTTCATTGTGTCTCTCGAGCTGGGGGGCACCAAAAGTGGCTGGGGCTGGCAAAATGTTGAGAAGAGCGCAGGAACCTGGGATGTCACCAGGAGGGGGCTGCTGGTGCTGCTCTGAGGTGGGTTGGGAGGCTGATCGCAGGGCCAGGTGTGTTGTAACAAGCTCGGGTCTCTCTGGGAGAGGATACACGCTGATTAGCTGACATACAGCCAGTAGAGCAGCCTACTATAATCTATGCTGGATGTAATCGGAGTGTTGCAGAAGAAACAGACGGATATTAAGGCCTTTTGCCCAGGAACCTCAAGTATTTAAAATCATCTCAGTTAAACCTTTCCCTCAGAGCAGCCGGTTGTATTTCAGCACATAACTACGGTGCATTCCTTGGACGACTGAAATAATCAGAAAGCTTTTACCGAAGGTCCCCAGTTAGCTTCTGGGTACAATTTCACATCACAAAATTTCAAGACACATTGTGCAGAGAGCAGGTAGGTCTTCTCCAGCGCAATGGTGGCCCTTTGTGAGACGTGACAGCTAACTCCCTAATTAATCTTCGAAATGTCAAAGCCTGCTGGAAGTAATTGGGCCTGACAGTTCAAGGGCTAATTAACTTCAAACCCTGCGTTTCCTCTCACTTCCTTCACAATTCTAGGTCACTTATTTATTTTCTTTTTACATGCTTTTTAATGTTCGGGAGTGTGTCCATTCATGCCTGTTTTTCTGGATGCTAAGGTCAAGACTAAAGGCATTAGGCAGGCTGTGTTGCGCCTTCTGGATTCTCCCGGAGCATCTTGACTTCAGAGGAGAAGGGAGCTGCTGCAGGCAGAGGGCTGGCTGCAGGGACACAGCAGGGGGCTCCTGGAGCACCAGGAGGTTTCAGCAGCATACGGGAGCGAGGTGCAGAGGCTGTTCCAAGGCTGGGCAGCCTGTGGAGCACAGCCAGCATCATTCATCATCATTGCCATCCCAGGGAGGCTGCAGGGAGCAGTTTTGCAGGCCCCAGAGCACCGCCGTTGCCTTGCCCAGCTGTACATGAGCAGCATTATGTGTGCTGCGACCCGATGTCTTGGGAAGCCTCCTGCAGCAGCTCTCCTGGGGACCATGTCCCATTCATCTTTCCCTCCCTGCAGTCTCGTGCAGCCCTCGGCTGACAAAAGATGAAGGACTTTTACAGCAGAGGATCCAAACCCCGTTCCCTGCTGCCCGCCCCCGTACAGAGTGACCTTGTGACTATTACTAGAAATGCATGAAAAGCCTTTTCTCCGGTTGACAGGCTCAGCTGCTGGCCAGGCACAGATATAGAGCAGGTCTTTGTGAGAGCAGCACGCGCCTGGGCTCCTGAGCTGCCCCCTGTGCCTCTTTGGCTTCCAATTTTCAAGGACGAGAGGGGTGAGTAGTTATCTGGGAGGCATCCCCCATAGGCACAGGGGGCTGCGGGGCTGCCCTCAGGCTCCCCTTTTATCCACCGGCTTCAGACACGGCTCATACCTGAGCAGGAGGATCATCTGCTCCGGAAAGAGGGGCTGGAAAAGCTGTATCTGATTTCCTCGCTCCTTTTCTCTCCTCATTTCCTCCCAGCTAGGGCTTTCTTCCAGCAGCCGCGTAACCCTCTCCAGACAATATCTAATCTGTCTGTCACAGACGTCCCGAGATGTCCCGTGAGCGTGGTACCTCGTGATGAGTGACAACTGCCATTAAGCGCTGCTCCTCAAACACCAAGGCTCATGTCATTAGCGGGATCGCACGGGCTCAGGCTGTCTCCTCGGAAGGAAAGGGATCGCCATATGTTCCCTCGGGATTTACATGTCTCCTTTCACAAGCAGTGTCTTTAGGAGCCCGACAAAATGAAGAACGTGCGATTGTACGAACTATATTTCATATCTTGTTGGTTTGCTTTTAAGAGTTCAGTCAAATAGAAGCATGTTTGATCTTATTCGGAGCACTTTCTTTGGCTAAATGTGTTCCAAGTCACTGCAGATTGTCAAGGCCAATAAAATAGAGGTGAAACATCAACAGAGAAGAGCTTTCTGACAAGTTACTGTCTTACTGTAAAGGGTGGAGGAGCGGGGGAAAGCAAATAAAGTGAACCAGAGAGCAAATGGCAGCGTGAATCCTTTCCATATAGACACTGCAATATCTCATCTGCAGCTACAGCTTTTTTTCTTTGTGCTCTTTTAGGAAGGCCATGTGAAAGCGCTATTACGTTCAGTTTTTCCCAGTCACCTTCCTATCCTGTGCTGAATGATACTGTGATGACAACAGCTCAACATGCCCACGATCAGGTCTGCTATGAATTACACCACTTATTCGAGTTAGAGAAGTCAAAGGTTTATCAGGCACAGGAATCCAGGGTCAGAGGCAATAAGTCCTTTGTTCAGGCTAGAAAGTGTAAGGATATGTTGCCTTCCTTGGCATCGTGAACACAGCACATGGTGATGGCAGGAGCCAGCAATGCTGAAGGAGGGGTGATGATTTGAGCAAGGGGTGCAGAGTTTCTCACCTGTGTTTGCATGGCTGAAGCATACATTTATCCTAGCTTCAAACTGAGCATCCTCCATCCCCTTGCCCTGGCTACCCTGCCTGGTGCTGGCTCCACGTGGGCAATGAGGAGGCCCCATACTGGTCGCACGCTGATCTTCTGCCCCATGGCTGTATCCTTTGTCTCCACACACAAGCGGTACCACATGTGGAGATGCCCTGATGGGAGTGCAGGAATGGCTGTGGACCTTCTGCTGCTGTCTCCAGAGAGATGGATGCTCACACTCACTTTCTAGCAAGACTTTTCCCAAGGCTAACACAGATTTCTCCTTCCTCTCTCCTGCTGCACCCCAAGGACAAGCCTGTAGGTGACCAGAGAAGGCTTCTGCCATCCAAGCCAGAAGGCATCTGGGGACAGAGCTAAGAGCCAAAGCCAGGCTGGGCGTATGGCTGCTCTGGATGTGAAATGTGGAGTTTGCTCCTCACGGGTTCCTGTGCTTGGGTCTCATGGCAAAATTAAGCAACTGCATTTTCTGTTTTGTGTGTGTTTAGATTGTTAAAAGGCATGAGTGTTTTCTGGCTTCAAAGTGAGAAGCAGTAAATACACGGGTACCAGAAGTGGCTTTTGAGTGTTTCTTACTGCCTGCATTTCTGAGCAGAATATTTTAGCTCTCTTTTTGCTCTCTTTGCTATAAAGGGTACACAAGCTACCCGGGGCTCTGCTCCATGGACCTTCCACTGACTTTGCCCTGTACAGATGCGACCATTATTTCCATAACGTACAAGTAAAAGCACATCGGTAGCGCGGGCGTTTCCAGTGATTAACGCCGCAAAGGTTAGGCATGGCTCTCCTGTTGAGGTATCACGGTGCTCCAGCAAGGATCACTTTGCTGCTGTGTCTTGTTGTGCTAGAAGCAGCAAAGTATTTTGCTGTTCTAATATTACAAAGGTTATTTTATTCAGATGCACTGGCCAAAATCTCTTGAGCACGCTGCTGCTCTCAACCCTAGGCTCCCCACTGATGGAGGGGGGAATTTTTCTTTTTTTTTTGCCTTTCAGCAGAGCAGGAATGTGCTGGCAGCAGCAATACTGTGGTACCACATCCCAGCCAAGAGGCCACCACTTTTTAAAACCATCTGGCAAGACATTAAGCATTTTTTTTTTTTTTTCTTGAAAAGCAACAATAGATTCTGCTGGGGGGTCAGATCTGCTCAGTTTGTCCAAAGATTAAAAATCTAAAGTTGGGATCCTTTCACCTAAATTTAGCTTTTCAGGAGGCAGGCGTCTAATCTAAGCCAGCCATGTTGGCTGCTTGTCTGGTCAGAGGAGAGATGGGTTGCCAAAACCTGGTTCATCCCTCTGAAGACAGCTGCCAGAGTAGATGGGTCAGCTGGCCCTCTGCTCTTGCCTTTCTTTCTCTGTAGTTCAGTGGAGGTGTTTGATCTGAGATGGGTTTTATTTTGGAAAAGGGTTGTACTGACACCTCAGGAAACAAATCTGGTTCCCCTTTGGGGCAGAGGGGGTTGTCACACGGCCAGGAGCAGGAGGGTAAAAGAATGGGGTTTTGATGTCTCCTCTCCCATTTGCTAACTAAGTGAGCCTACCCAATACTTAATTTGGTTGATTAACAAAAGAAGCTATCCCTGCAGAGCTGGAAACAAGCTTCATTATGCCATGTCTTTAAAATTGCCAACAAGTCTCTACAGGACCTAATTTAACACATTCATTTGCTCACAAAAGTGCCTGAAGAACAACAAACCTGTCCTGTACAAGGACAAAGAAACTCTATTAATGTACTTTGTCAAGTTGAACCTATCATAAAAGTAACTGTATACGTCTCTGCTTTATTTTGCACAATGTATATCTGATTCTGTACAAAGACTGAGAGCAGCTATAAAACTTCCCTGGGGCTCTGGAGGATTTTGGATTCTAACCAAACACCCCAAATGCTCTCCTTTCACTAGAAGACTCCACCAAACATGCCAAGTGCTTCTACAATGACCCCAACATGCCCAGATGGCCATGTATCATGAACTAGCTTTCACGGGTAGGGGATTTCAGGAAAAAGAAATAACCCTTTTTACTCATGCACACATACATTTTTTTAATGTATATTTCTGTATATATATATATATGTTGTGATTGTCTATCTGATTAGTACTTTTCTTCAGCTTCTCCGAGAGCTGATGTTCCCCAGCAAGAGGAAGGGCTCTCTACCTAGGAGTTACCTGGTCAATACACACTGATGACATCCATCACACGTTGCTCCACTTCACACAGATCCACCATCAATGAGCCAAGGTCCCAAGCAGGAAGAGACTGTCCCCGTGGGACTTGTGACTGATCCGGTCAGCTTCTGCAGGAGAGAAGTGACTGACAGTCCCTGTTCTCCACAGCTGCATGGACAGGAGAAGGAGAAACCAGCCCAAAGCTACCACACTACAGACCTCACAAGGAGAAACCTTGCTGAAACATCTAAGATGGAATTCAGCTGAGCACTTGGGTTTGGTATTTAGACCAGACCACCTGAAGAGCAAATTAATCTCGTGAATTTAGTCCTCATAACAGGTGCTTAAGCCTGACCTCCAGGGTCACAGCATGCACGGCTGCATGCCCATAGGGAAAAGATGTCCGTTCTCCATGCCCTTGGTTGGTGGACCAAGCCCTGCCACAGCACACAAAATATGGGCTTTCCTGGAGCAGATGGGATCCCCCAAGGTGTTGATTAGACCCGGCACAGGCTAACAAAGTACTTCAGGCTGTGCCTAGCTTCCACACGTGCACATCCTGGGATTAGGGATGATTTTGGGATTAAGCATGTGCTAAAATATTTTGCTGGATTATAGCCCTAGGAAGGAAAGAACAGGTATGAGGACAGAAGCTGATGATGAAGGGATGTGCATGCTCTTCCAGCGGCTTAATGCAAACTATTCAGTGCAGGATGAAACACACACTGCCCAAACTATTCAGCTACTTGTCTATAAGCCTGTAAATCATTGCATCAAATACTGTTAAACTAGTTGGAAGATATTTTTGAAGTGGGAAGACCACTCCCATCAAACTATCAGCCTGTATCTCATGCGAACTCACCTTTTTCATTTTCTCAATTTCCGAGTCTCTAGAGATCATGTCTCTACCAACATGTTCAGTGCTTCTGTACATTTGCTAGCACATAAATCCACTTTAAGAAAACACCTGTTTCTAGATTAGAGGATTCAGTGAAGGGCTTAAATGCAAAAGTCAGCACGTTCATTTATTTGTAGACATCCCCCAATACCGTGGTCCTGTGATGCGTCGCCCAGGTGCTCATTACCACAAAGGAATGGTGTTGCAGTCAGTGAAATGAAACTGAAGCTAATGATGCACACCAACATCAGGAAGAAGAAAAAAAAAAAAAAAGAGAGAGAGAGAGAAATACAGAAAGTACAAGGGTTGCTCTGCCACATCCTTGTGCAGTGTCAGGAGGCACATAGAGCTGTCACGTCTCGCCAGGCAGGGAAGGGATGCTTCATTGCCAGTACAGCTGCGACAAGCACATGATGCTGAGGTCTGGGCTGGGCTGTTATCTTCCCAGTCTGTACCTGCATCAGCACCTGGGCAGAGCATAAGAACAAAACAAAAAGCAGAGGCGAGAACAGGCAGGGTGGTGTTGGTGAATGGGTGTGTTTTAATGAGAAAGTAGAATCATAGAATCATAGAAAAATTAAGGTTGGAAAAGACCTTCAAGATCATCTGGTCCAACCATTCCCCTACCACCAATGCCACCCACTAAACCATGTCCCTAAGCACCACGTCCAGCCTTTCCTTGAGCACCCCCAGGGACGGTGACTCCAACACCTCCCTGGGCAACCTGTCCCAGTGCCTGACTGCTCTTTCTAAGGAATGTGTCCTAATTGTTTTAACTGTTGAAGAGTAGTGCTCTTTGTCCAATTCTTTAATTGTTGAAGAGTAGGGGCATGATGTTTCCATTTTTCCACTCACCACGGACATTGCCTGACTGCCAGGACTTTTCAGCTATGATGGAGAGAGGCTTGGCAACTCCATCAGCCAGTTCCCTCAGGGCCCTGGGATTCATGTCATCAGGTCCCACAGACTTGTACCTGTTTAGATTCATCAGGTGGTCTCAAATATGCTTGTCACTTACAGTGGGTGGGACTTTGATCCCCCAGCCTCCATCTACGGGTTCAGGGAAATGAAAGACTTGGGAAGCCCATCTACCAGTGCAGTCAGAGGCAAAGAAGTTGCTGAGTACCTCAGCCTTCTCCATGTCTGTCGTTACCAATTACTCAGATATAGAAACTCGCTCTTAATATAAGAAATTAGCCACCTATAATCACTTACACACTACTATTTTCACCCCTCAGTCTATTTTAACAAATGTTAAAGGTGCATGGTGGCCCTCGGGGACTCCTCCTGTCACCCCAGTGCAGCAGCCTGAAGGGAGCTGGGTCCTCTCTTGTGCTCTTCCTCGAGGCTCTATGCAGAAGGGATGTCACCTCTCGCGCAATGGCTGGGGGATGGGGAAGAAGCACTCACACAACCCCTGAGAATCGGCAAGAGTTCTTTATTGTCAGGTGTTTGGTGGCTCCAAGCTAATGCCTGGGATGGAGCCTGAAAGACGACGAGTAGGGAGCTCGCTGGACCCTGCTGCATAGCTGTTGGTGTTCTCTGATGGCACAGAGCAAAGACCTGCCGGGGTAGTCCCAGGTCTGATGTGGCTGAGGTGGATCCACGTGCATGGGTTCCTCCGCCTCTTCTTGTGGACCCAGCTCCATGGGCTCCACGGTGTTAGGCAGGAGGACAGCCAGTCCTTGCCTGGGACCACCCAGACGGGATGCCTTCCATCAGGTATGTTTTCAGGCCAGGATGCTGAACCAGGGGGTCGCCCAGTTCCACAGCCTGGTCCCATTCCACTCACCACTTGATTTGCATTCATGGGTTTCACGCTGCCGTCTGTTTTACGGCCATGGCTGGGTCCCACTCTGTATTCTGGCCGATAGGCACATCTCTGCTCCCCACGGCTGCCTGCCTCACGCTCCCGCCTTCTCTCCACACCACCACTGCACCACTGGTTAGGCCCAGGCCCCCTGTCACCGTACGTCTGAGGGCCCTCTGCCCATGACACATCTTCCTCTCATTAGCTGCCATCCTTCTTGGTGCTTCCTCAGGCCACTTCGCTGTCCTCACACCGAGGAGGGCTGCCGCTCGCCTTGCTCCTTCTCTAGCCTTCTTCCTGCCGCTGGCTCTCAGAGGACCGAGTAGCTGAGCAAGTGGTGGGCCAGCTGCAGGGGTCCTGTTTTATAGGGCCCGGGGCAAAGGCAGGGCAGTGGTGGCCACTGTGACCTCAGCAAGCCTCTGTGATGGAGTGGCCCACACGTGGCCAAAGGCGGCTGTGTTGGGAGCAGCCTGGAAGATGCCCTCACGTGGAGGAAGGAGGAGGGCTGGGGGGCTGAGGGCCCCTTTTCTGGGGCTGGCTCCCTCAGGCCATTTGGCTTGCCAGAGAGAAAGGCTGCCCCATGCAATCCTGCCTCAACCCATTTTTCTTAAGATCTCCAAGGGTTAGAATCTCATGTTAACAAAAGGAATTACACGTACTGGATTATTTTGTGTATTGTTTACAGACGTTGTGAATTTTCCTCTGGATCTATTAATATTCCCAACTTCAACTATGTAAGCATCTGCAAATTTCATCACAAAGCTGTTTTCCTTTCCTTTGCGTTAGGAGGCTACTCAAATTCAGCTCTATTGCTGTTCTTTCCAGTACTGCAGTCACTTTTCAATTGCATTTTGTTCTGCCATCTGCCCTAGTGTCTGAGCTCATGGACTGCTTAGCTACATGTTCCTCTTTGCTGCTCTTCCCCGTGCTGTGAGCTACTCTAACTTAATACTCTTGCTTTTCCATGCCCCCACTGTTATTCTCATGTCTTTTTTAACCTGACTCATGTTTGCGACATTCTACGCTTGGATGTGATTAAGAGTCACCAGATGGTATCGCTGGAGATGGTTTTGCTGATCTTATTTAAGCTGACTTATTTAAGACCAGTTCCTTCCTGAAGAAATGTGGCCAATTGTGATACACTTCCAGCCTCAGCTGTGGAGAGGATGCCGGGTAAAATCTATTTGGTCTAAATGGGGCTTCTTCAGTTCTGGTGTGTAGATTCTGCCTGCTGGTTACATCTACGCAAGCAAGCAATACATGGTGCCAGAAACTTTGTACGTCCACAATCGATCCACAGCAAAGTTTGCTTGTATTGTCAAATTTGCTGGGATCCCAGAAAGGTTCTAAAGGTCTGGTGCTCTTGGGAGCTGGAAAAGTCAAAGCAGTGTGAGAGCTCTGCTGGATGGCTGACAGAGTGCAGAAATGTGCTTCTTTCAAAATAAGTTCTTTATCAAGAGGTTTGCAGGCATAGATTGCCTGTGAAAGCGAGAATGGAAATGCATTTTTTGTTTCATCGTGCTGTATACAATAATCAGGAATAGAACAATTTAATCTGATGACAGTTTTCATTCCATTTCTTTTAGGGAAAAAAAAAAAAAAAACCAACAACACTGAATAGCTTTTTGTTTTACAGTACTTGGGTTGTTCCTCCACTCTAATGCAAACCTTTCTCATGCTTTTTCAGCTGCCACTTAGACACTTTTTAAAGCGCAGGAAAATTAGTTTTTCATACAAAAGGAAAGAGGTGTTTCATAAATAAGGAAAAGCAGGAGTTCAATTTTACTGCAGTCATTTGTCACAGAGAGGGCAGGAGAAACGAACAAGATCTCTGTTTGGTGGCACACTTAATGCTCTTGAAAATACTCTGTAATATTCTGTGCAACCAGTCTCTGTTTAAGACCTACCTTTAGCTGCGTCTACAAAGGAATTTGCAACAGTGAGCTAGAAAATGTACTTGTGTTAAATGCCCTATTAAAGGTAGGAAGAAGAGACCTCTACATGCTCTCTCCAAGCTTTCCCTTTCTGTTCTTGTTCTCCTTGACCAAGCCTTTAATGATCAAGTCCTGCACCGTGTCCTCAGCGTCGTAGATAACGACCCTTCGGGAAGGGGATGCAGTGGACTCTGCCCATGCAGTCTCAGAGCAGCAACGAGGACCCAGTGCCACAGACCCCAAAGGACACCACTTGAGCACTGAGCAGCCTGACACAGTGGGGCAGCCAGTCTATCACTTTCTCGCTTCTCCCAGCATTGCATTAAAGTGTTTTAAGTCGTGCCATGATTGTAACCTTTCCAATGTTACTTCATCAGTTTGAAAAGCAAGTTAATTAAGTGACAATAGCAAGTTTTGTTCTGCAAGGGAAATAAAAGAAGAACATTTTCTTGCCTCGAGGTGATCGTATTTAAGCCCTGATCCTGCCAAAGTTTTGCACTTGCTTAAGTACGTAACCAGTGTGCTTGCACGTGCTTACTGCTAGGAAATTCACTCAGCCTGCACCTACTGACTCCAGCCCTGCTTTCACGTTGAAGGTGCTGCATGATTGTGTGCAGCATCCCTGGCTTTGGATCTCAGCATTTTGGAGCATGAATTATGCCAAGGTCTGGTGGGTTGGTGCAGCACAGCACAAAATCATAGTTCCAGACAAACGGCGCGGGGAGCTGAAAACTGCCTGTTGTTGGGGAGAAGTGGAAGAGACTGGAGAGAGATTTACCTTGGTTGACTTCATCTGGCTAAAAATTAAGCATCTCATCTAGAATAATTGTGCTGGCTTGTCCAATAGTCAGGGAAGAAAAGTTAAGAGTCCCATCTAAGATGCCAAGGTGATGGATGTACCTTGTTCCATCAATGACAGAAGGAAGCTGGAAGCTGGACAAGTAGCCTAGAGTAAATATTCAGCATTTCTAGAAGACTTTACTTAGGTGAGTGGAATCTTGCTCTTAGTGGCTGGTAAAGGAAATCGGAAAATGTGGTGTTACTTGGACAAACTTTCCACTGTTGCCTCTCATGAACTTGCTGTGCCCACAGCTTGCACCCACAACGCCAGCCCGCTGCCAGTGATGGAGGCAATAGCTGTGAGACTGAAGTCTGGTGAATTCTCCTTTCCTTTAACTTCTAGCTAGAGTAATTTAAATAAATCAATAAAACTAAAATTAATAAAAACTAAGGAAGCCCTTTAGCAGAAGCAGGTGACTACAGATCCATATTACCAACTCAAACGTGGCAAAACTTTTCTGCTCAGTCTTTCGGATCCTGCTTCTCTCTTGCTGTCTCTAGCAAGTCTCTTGCTGACAGTAAACCAATTAGACGACTTTTAGTGCTGGCTATTTTGGGAGTATTCGGCTATACTACACAAACACCTATTACAGTACACGTTGGCCTGGGGACTGGAAAGAGAAAGGGAGGCTGGAATTAAATCAGGCCCTCTTGGGCTTTATGGTCATGATGAGAGAAAGTGAAAATAGAGAAAAAAATCAATCCCAACACTGGCAGCATTCAGGACCCAGATGACTGTGACCTTGTAAATAATGTGGAATTCATGCTCCTATTAATTTGCCCAATGCCTCTCTCACCTTATTGTAAAAGAGGAATAATTCAGATTACGTCAATGGAGTTAAACTCCTATAAAATTAAAGTAAGATCCCAGTGCAGCCAAAAATCTCTCCACTGGAAAACAAAATCTCCTATATGCGAGACTCCATTCCCCAGAGTTGTTTTTCCTGTATTTTCCCCTTTAAATCTGAAAGAAAGGGGACCATTCAGTAAAACAAAAAGCAGTTATTCAGTGTTTCATATACTGACAACATTCATCCTCAGGAAGTCTTTGTTGATTGTGCCTAGCATGTATAGTAATAAAGTAAAAGCAACACAAAACGGTGGTGTCTCCATATCCTATAGATGACATGAGGCTATTGTCCCGTTATATTTAGACGATGCCATGCTGCCCGTGGAGAGTCTCCCCAACAGCAGTGACCAGTTACCAAAGGTCAGGCAATCTCTTTAGCCAATTAAAAATAGTGCTTCTAGACAGTGGTTCATTCACATATTGATTCTGGTTTGGAGACCAATGAGTGATAGAAAATAAGTCAGATTAAATGTTATATTATGATGGCATAATGTATGTAAAAAACAATTATGTTCTCAGCACAAATGCCGAGACGGGTTTTTGTTTCAGTTAAAGTAGCACACAATCAGATTTGAGCGCAATTTATTTGAGTGCTACGCTTAACTTGAAAGATGTTCAGAGGTTTAATACGCATGTGCGCACATAGAGTCTATATAAACATATGCTTGTATATATATATATATACACACACACACACGCATATAATTAAGAGCCTTAGATTAGGGACATATGAAGATCCTTAAATTAAAAAACCCAAAGAATTCTAAAGTAGCGTTGACAACCGACTCGGAAATCACATGAGCAAGAACAATTTTGTGCTTCGATTTAGTATTTTTGGTACTAATTTTATAAATAGTAAATATGAGCTATAACGGGAGCTCACTAATGGTTAGCTTCCCACTGGAGACCCTTACAGAAAAAAATATATATAAATGAACATAACCTTCTGCATGTGCTAATGTAAAAAATAACCTGCTGGAGTCAGCAGGAAGCAGGGATGATAAAAGGCAGAGGTGCTCCAGGTCTCAGCTAATGGGCTGTGCTCCGCCGCAGGCTCGGCGGCTCCTGCAAGAGCAAGGGGAAGGCTGGGGGCCTGGTAGCACCAGCAGGCAGCACAAGCTTCAGCTGCCTTCTCTAACATTTTTACAAAGCCATTTTCCGTTTGCGTCCTTGGTTGGACCAAGTGTGATCTCTGGTGGTCTTTTGCTATCCTCTCTCCAATGTTTCTCCGTATTTATATGCACTCTGTGTATTTTTCTGTAATTCTTTTCCAGACAATTTCCGTTGCGAAGTTCATTTTTTTGCAACAGCCATTCCCCAAAGTCACAAATTCTTGTTCCTTTTTCTGAAAAACTTTCATTTACTTTCACATAGCACTTCTGGAGTTTCTTCACCCTCTCCTTCTTGTCCAGCAGATTTTAATAATATTTGCTGCCACCACTCTTCTGATTATTGGTATAGGAGTCTTTAATTTCCATACATTTGATTTCCAGGTATGAAATACCATTTTATTGCTATATCCTTTGCCAAATTCAAGTTTCTAGTTCAGAAGATGAGTGTTATTTCAATATTTCATTAGCTTCCCCCTGCTGTCGGGAAGTGGATCCAGGATGGATGCTTTTCTGCTACAATTTCTCCTTCCTGTTTTTTATCTATGACAAAAAAAGGAACTTCTTCCAGTTGTCTTCAGGGTTATTTTTCTGTATGGACTGGACGAAGTATCTGTTAATTTGTAGATTTATGTGTAGTTAAACCACCTCAGAATGCTGGTGATTTGAGCACTTTCTAATATACGCATGGGAACTTCTTGTTCTCATTCACGTTATTCTTCCTTCCTCTTCATTCCACCTTTGTACCTTCCTCTGTCAATCCTCACACCCTCTTAGGAGTTCCCCGGTGCTATTTATGGCATCAGTACCTGGAACGCTGTTACGTCCTATCTCCTTTTCTACTGCTACACCCATTACACTGATTCTGGTATTACCTGCTTGTTTCCTGTCATCTTGGATTTGTATATGGACACTACATCAAGAGGTGGGGGAATAAATCATTAAAGCATATTGCAGCATTCAGGGGTACAGCGCGAGTTAAAATAGCTCTGTGTTTTCATTTTCCAGCAAAATCAGCATGACAAGTAACTTACAAAGTAAATAAACAAACCACAATTATAGCCAGCAGTATTAGAAGCTCCACGAAACCTCAAAGGTCCTTTTTTTTTTTTTTTTTTTTGCTATCCATGCTGGCTTTGGGGCAGGTGACAACCACTAAATGCTATTCCCAGGAGTCTGCTGACATCAAGTGAGGGGCTCGTAGGACACCCACGCTGTTTTGGCTTGACACAGAAGAACCAAAGAGGCAGAAATCAATGGAAAAGGATCAATTTAGTAAGAAAAAAAAAATATTTGCAAACACAAAATCTACATTTTTTACAGAGGCACCAAGTTAAATGTGAGTTTGGCTTGGCAAGAATTAAAAAAAAAAGTCCACATGTTTATACAAAGGTATTAAAAATACCCTGCTGAGTAGCCCTGTGTGCTCCTTGCTGCCCTGGGTATCTTGCCTCTGTGGCTGCCAGAGAGGGAAGGAATCCTGATCTGTCCCATGGCCAAGTTGCGGAGAATTAAACCCTTTGTCTCAGGAGCCTTTCACCTTCTCAGGCTGCTTGAAAAACCTGCAGGGAAACGAGAAGCCATGGATATTCTTGCCTTGGAAGAAATTTCATTTCTGTCATCACTGCGTGCTCTTTCTCCTGAAGATGCTCCTGTTCGCAGCCTTCATCAAATGAAAAACACCGGAGTACATTATGGGGCTGAAAGCTTTTAATGTCAGTCTTGGAGCGTAGGCTCGACGTGTTCTCAAGCCCGGGCAGTAACAACTGACGGGAGATAGCACTGCTCTTTCGAAAAATGGCAATCATTTTTACATGTTATTGATGGGTTATTCTGCTATTAAGGACATAAAGGACAAGAAGTTTTGTGCTTCGGGGCATAAACCAGTCTCTCCTACATCCTTGGCAGCAGTGGAAACTTAACCAAATAAGCAGATTATAACGTGATTGTCCATTGTGGGGTTTTGTGTGTCTCTCTGAAGTATTTGATGCTGGCCACTGCTGGAGACAGGATATCACATTGGCTGGACTAGTAATCTGATTTAGAATAACAGACCTTTTATTCCTATTAAGCACGTCTCAGTACAGAGTCGGGTTTCAACTAGTACTGATGGCCATGAAACACTAAAATCGAGCCCCAACCCACCCGCAGAGACCGGGTACAAATCTTATCAACGCAAATACGGCATTGCAAAGTTCGACTCATCCAGTCATGCCATGCCATATTTTTCAAATGAGGAGCAAAATATAAGTTGTATACTCCATCATTTTCATCTGCGAATTGCCAAAGCAATGATGATGAAACATTTTGTGCCTGGCCAGCTAAATTCACATGCCAGTTCTGCAAGGGAGAGTTAATGGAAAGATTTGTGTGTTTGAGTACAGTGTTAGGTCCCCCAAACAGAATAGCCTTTTCAGCTCTCCATGTTGTTAGCACTTCTCTCAAACAGCACTTCCCTTTTTGCTCAATCCTTGGATGTGGGAAAGGTTTGTTTTCAGCTCTGTGTGCCTGCAGCGCTTGCTCAGTGTTGAGCTGCAAGCTGGTCCCATATGCAGGCTATAGCTGCGCTTTCGCAGGGTCCCTTGTTGCAGCCGACTGCTGCTGACCACAACTCTCATTTCCTCTCCGTGTGAACGTGAAATGAATGCTATCAGAACAGCCTTTCTTAATGCAAGCCAAAGAGAAAAAGATATCTTTTTTCTGTTTTATACTCAACCGCACTGTATTTCAAATACATTACCTCACCTCCACAAGTCCAGTGGGAATTCATCCCTTTTGTCATGTGCAGTACACGGACCTGCACTACTCCTACGAGGATCATTGTACAGCTTTTCTTTTTATTCATTTGCCCTGCACACAATCATCCTTAAACGATCTCCAGTGTGTACCAGCTGTGCTGGGTCCTCCGTTCGTTTGTGTTCTGTCATCTTAGCTGAGAGCTGGAAAAAAAAATCACACAAATGTGATACAAATGTCAACTGTAGAGTAAACACAGCACTGTGAACCTTTCAGGACAGAAACTCTGTTATGTGTTTGTACTGTGCGGTGCCTAATGTAGAGGCATTCTGGCCTGCGGTCATAATTGTGGATTCAAATTTGTAATAATAAGGAGAACAAAAAAAGTAGTTTTTCGTGCCATCTCTTGGGAAGCACAGCTGTGCGTCAAAGAGAGCGACCGATCCTCACTTGTATGATGCTAGGCAGAAAAGTTGGCCAACCTAACCGCATACACAGAGGGGCAATGGCAGTCCCCGATTCCTCATGTACAGCCCTGCTTCATCAGCACTAAAGGCCTGATCCTCCTTTTAGCAGATTGCTAAGCCAGAGATGGGAAAACAGAAAACACACAATCGTGCTGATTTGGGTTCTGCATCTTCTGCATTCTGTCCTGTGGTTCAGCCCTATGGATGTGCCTATCTTTATGGACCACAGATGAGCTCATCCGTGTAAATAATTCAAAAGAGCCATCTCCGATGGAGTGTATGTGCCTTGCTGCCTCCTCCTCGCCTGGCCAACCCCTCATCCAATCTGCCAGTGCTTGTTGGTGCCCTAGCTCTCCTGATGCGCTTGGGCACATGGACCTCTCCCTGCTCGATCGAAGGGTATTTCCATATAACCTTTGGCAGCTCACGCTGTGAGCTGTGCAAGATTACGCACCCCTGCTGTCTGCCCTGCCTCAGCTGTCACAGCAGGGACAAGGACATCATTCTGGGTTGCCACCAATTTCAGTTTACATGGGGAGACAGCTGGGAGCTGCAGCGCCTGAGAAGCAGACGTGGTGCCTATCCTCTTGCCCCTGCTATCCGAGGGCATGGGCAGGGCAACTCTACATCACCCTGAGATCATCTCAAGGCACCCGCATGGGGCTGCAGTCTTCTTGGAGTAACAGTAGGTCTGCAGGATGGCCTCGCAGCAGAGCTCAGGTGTCCACCTAAACTTAAGCTGTTGGGCATACAGTTAAACAAATCCATAAGGAATTTATATTGATAATGCTCTAAGTATAAACTCTGTTCAGCGAGACCTATTTATAATTCTTCAATCTGTCACTGACATAACCAGGAAGACGTATGTGCCCAGTGAGGCGAGGCATATTATGTCCGATGGGAGACATCCTTCAGAGCTCATCCCTTTGACCCTCATCTATGATGAGTATTATTATTTTGATGCCTTATGAAAAGATATGAAAAAAATGAGGAACCCTTACACTTTCTCAGTCCCTCAAGGATATCTGATTGGAGAAAAATGTAAGCAATGTTTCAACAATACGCTATTATTCCCACAAATGTAAGACTTACTGGTGGCTTGAAGAACTGACTGAAGTTGGGGACCATTATGTATGGTACCACAAAAGCATTTGTCAGGGGAGAGTCACCCAGACACTGTCGCAGAAGGGATGAGTTTGGAAGACGCAACTGGAGACCATGCTGTCCAACCCACATGCTCAGGCAGGGTCAGCCACAGCAGATTGTCCACAACCATGTCCAGTCGGGTTTCAATTGTCTCCACAGACAGCGACTCAACAACTTCTCTAAGCTGAGATCCTTGGGGACAAGCCCCAAGTCATGCAGCATGATAGTACAGGCCACTTCTGCTGACCCCCTAACTCTTTTCCTGGGCATTAAGCTGGGATGTTTGCTGTCAAATCTGCCTTTTATAGTCAATGGCCTCATGCTATTTTGTAGCTTTTCTTGAAGAAAAGAACGATAAATTTGATATATAGGGACAGTGAGGTTGCCTTTGTTGCATTCAGTAGGAAGTCATAAAGAGGAAAGACAGCTTCCAACTTTTAGTATTAAAGGGAACAACTCTGTCTTAATTTCCTGTGGTTTTACATGAGAACTGTCCCTGAAGGAACCAGACAGCATCTGCCACAAGCTCTGTCTACTTGATTTTTGTGATTTTTTTTTTTTCTTGGTCAATTTTAGAGTGCTGGAATATGAATGCATCTCCACATACCCCTCTCAAAAGGCCCACTAATTTCTTTGGTAGATCTGCATGTTGCATGGGATTTTATTTTGTATTTTTTTTGCCTGTGTGGAGAGCATTTTTCATCAGACACGGCCTTTATTTATTGCATACTGAGGAACGGCCTGGGATGAGGAAAAAAACACCGGCCACCAACAGCACTTCAGATCACTCGGTGCCTCAGCGAACACAGAGCTCTTCGGGGAGCACGAAAGCGTCTGCCGAGGGCATTTTAGAGGCTAAGTGCCCTTTCTCCAGATGTTTCCTACACCATGATTTCCACCGAGGAAACTACAGGAGCTTTATCACTAATAAAAGCATGCAGTTTTGGGGGGGAAAGAGGAAAAAAAGGCAATTCCGCCCTCCCCACAAGCAAAACCCTGGTATTATAAGCTTAAAAAAAATGGGGAAGAAATGATGAGGAATTTCTATAAAGGAATGCCGTGCAGGCTTCGAGTTGTGAATTTGGGGTGGAAAAAGATATATATATATAATAATGATGATGATTATTAATAATAATCATCTACCCCGCCGCCCTAGCAACGGTTGCTAAGGAGAGGGGCGGGGCCATGCGGCCGAGGCCACGCCCGCCGCCCGCCCGCCTACAAGCCCCATGATGCCGCGCGGCGCTGCGGCGCGTGACTGGGGGGGTGGTGGAGGAGGGGGGGAGGGGAGGGGGGTCCGTCTCTCCCCCGCCGCGTCCCCTGGCCGGGCTCGGCGGCCGCCATGTTGGCTTGAGGCGAAGATGGCGGGGGGCGGCCGCGGGCGGGCAGAGCGCTGAGGGAGCGGCACCCCCGGCTGCTGCGAGGGAGGGAGGAGGGAGGAAGGGGGGCGAGGCGGGGGACGGAGGGAGGGCTGAGGAGGAGGAGGAGGAAGAGGAGGAGGCGGCGATGCGAGCGGAGCGCTGAGGCTGCGGGAGGCGGCAGCCGTTGAACGCCCCCCAGGGTCCCCGCAGAGCGCTGAGGGGAGGCAGCGCCGGGCGCGGGCAGCGCCTGGGGAGATCCAGCCTGACCCCCCGGGATCCAGCCTGACCCCCGGGATCCAGCCCCAGCCCCCTGGGATCCAGCTTTACCCCCCGACCCCCCCCCCCCCGGGAGCCACCCCGAGCTGCCCGCCGGCCGGGTGTCCGCGGCGCTAATGAAGGAGGTGGCCGGGACGCAGCAGCCCTCGCCGTGAATCACCCCGTCGTTATTCGCCGAGGCCGGCGGAGGAGAAGGAAGAGAGAAGGGAGAGAAGGCGTGGGGGGGGGAGGGAGGGAGGGAGGGAAGGGAAGGGGGTGTGCGGGCAGAAAAAGCCCCGCACGCAGCCCCGAAGCCCGCAGGCGGCCCCCGGAGCCCGCGGGCAGCCCATGTCGCCGTGTGGTCCTGCCGGCCCTACCTGGCACCGCCGGTGGTGACAAGGACCTGCTGCGTGGCAGCCCGGGACCTGCTGCCTTTGCGTATTATTTTTTAATCTCTCGGTTTTTCGGGAACCGTCAGGGGGGAATCTCAAGATGTCCAGCGGCGTCCCGGCTGATATGGTGAGTCCTGGCGCTCCCCCTCGCCTCGCAGCGGTGCGGGGGGAACAGCGTTTGCTCAAGGCCTCTTTTGGCAGAGGGGATGGAAAGAAGAGGGGCGTGGGAAGGGGGGGGGGGGGGGGGAATCTCGGTGGCGTATTTAAGGAACAAAAAGTTCCCAGTTAATAATCCCCCTCCTCCCCCCTCCCCGATGCTGGTCCAGCTTTGATTTTGGGGAGCGGAGGGGAAATCTGCAATGTCGTCTCCCGTGTGGCCAGGCAAGTGTGGATGCCGCCCGGTCTCCTGGCTCTGGCAGTTCATCTCCGACTGCTCCTGCCAGCCTGCCCCAACAGGGCTCTTCAGCCTTGCCGACCACTGTTTTGGGGAAGAGAAATGCAGAGCAGAGCATTCAGAATGATTTACCTAAGCCATTTCTCTTTTTTTCCCCCCTCCCCTAAACCAGCTGTGAAATTGATTCTCAGCCTTCTTTCTCATCTCTCAAACTTTGCTCGTTTCTTACTGACACCGTGCCTTCTGATGCTAATGGGAAGTTAATTCCCTCACCTGATGCCGGGTCAAGAGCAAAAAAGAAATTCCCGTGCCCTGTTTGCACAGGGAGAGCCTTTGTGCACTAGCTGCAATCTGGACGTTTTTCAAGGGCACTCCTTGCACTTCTTATGGCGGACTGTACTTCAGCCTGTGTTGGTACATTTAAAATAGGCAGGTACGGCTAGGCGTGAAGGGAGGGCGATCGGGTCTGTTAGGTAACCTTTCTGTTCAGCAGGGCTGCACCGGTTTGCCTGTATTTCCATAAATCACTTAGCTGAGCGGAAGAAAAAAAAAAAGTTGTGGCAGTGGTTTGATATGCTGGCTCTTTTTTCTTATGGCAAAATATTTTCACTTCCCACCCTCCCGTGATTGTTTGTGTTTAAAGGTACTTTGACAGCAGCAGAGCGGTCTGTGCTTTTTATTTTCAGGATGCAATTCTGTTTTCTGAGTGTAAGCTGCCGTGGTAGTGGTGATATAAAAGCTGAGCCTCGTTACAGCCATCGATATACAATTAGTGGTGCATATGTAGGACAAACAGGCTATTGAAATCACGCTAGTTGCTTAATTTCATTGTTTAATTCACAGCTTTTCTACTGTGGGGGAAATGAGCGAATTTTGCCAAAAGAGCAGAAACAGTAAGATACAGAGGATGGTCAAGCACAGCTTTAAGATTCCCCACCCCCTCCCTAAATACAAAAAATATATTTTGTCTTTATGGGAGAAGAGGTGGTGACGAGACTGCTGCCCCCGTGTTTAAATCCTTTCAATTGTTTAGTTCCATGCATTTCTTTTTAGGGTCTCTGACTGTCAGAACACCCTGAAGCCCCTTCTCTTTTGCACTTGTCTGCCTCTGCATGGCAGAAGTCCCCTCCTTAGCTGCGGAGAGCTGGATGCACGTCTCCCAGAGCCGCCTCGAGTTGCCTGGAGGAGCCCCTTGGCTGTGACACGAAGCACTTCTCTGTCCTCTTACCCTGGGCTGAGCGCGGTGCCACCTCCACGGCTCTCCTCCGTCCTGCCTGCCGGGCAGTCGTGGTGCTGCCGCTACGCTTGTCATGTTTGAGGACTCCATTTTATAACAATATACAAATCTCGATAGGTGAAATAACAGCTCGTTCCTATTGCGACTCTTTCTTCCCGTAGTTGTGATGTAATGAGGATGCCGCTGACAGGGATACCTAGGCCTGGAGATGCTCTGCTTCCCCGGGTCAGGAAGAAGCTTGTTAGACATAGCGATGTTTAAATATTGAGTCATTACGAAGACATTTGGATGAAGATGTTACCAATGTCAGTATCATTTAACTGGATGGACGGATGTGTTCTGGTTTGCCTCTGGATCGTTTCGCTGAGTTACTGCGTTATTAGCTGCAGTTTCTTCAGGTCTGAAGTGTGTTGTAGGAATTCAAATCGCTAAATACAATCAATAATTTAATTTGTAGAAAGGGCACTTGAAAACTCATTTTGGGTCTCTTTTTATCACCATCCTCTGTATTTCAAAGGAGCTTGTTCAGGAAGGAAAGTGGTATTGTTATTTGATTCTTCTTTAAAGAGAAGCACTTACCAGGCTGTCACCTTGTTTATATATGTTTTTATTTACTGTATGATTTTGCAGTTTGCATTTCTCTTATCCACCCACTCTGTAATTTGCATCTACAAAAAAAGATAATATAATTCCCCATTTCTGTACGAGTTGGCATCGCTGTGGTGGGGTGTCATGTTACGAAGGCTCCATCACGTTTACTAAATCTGCTATGAATTACTTAAGTATTATAATGATTGCGTTTCAAAGTGTTTGTCAGATTCATGAACCAACCCTCTCATAATAATAGTAAAACTATTATAATTGATGCTTCTTAAAATACAGTCTTCCTGTCCTGCCTTTGAAGCATCAAGGACCTGCTACAGATAAACTCCTAGCGAATTATCAAATCTTCAGCAAGCTTTGTGCTGGTAGGTGGACAAAACTTGATCCGGCCTTCTTTCCGCTGATGCTTGGTTGACTTCTTCCCAGAGCTCCAGCAGATTTTACCTGCTAACCCTTTCAACATCACTTCTGAAGTAATTACCATAAGTACTTTATCATTTGCATTCCACTAATAAACTGGATGGTGACACACCACATTCCGGGCATTGTAAGTTTGTGTTGCGTTATTCCTTAGCAATCCATGCTACTTACAGGCTAAATCTCCGCTCCTGCTAATATCAACCTCTGTACTCGTGTAGGTTCATTGCTTACCGAGGACTAGGCATGTTTGGAGTAGTGCTCCAAGACCATTCTGCATATCTACAGCTTAATTTTATTTTTTTCATAATTACTGGCACTTGTGGCGGCCAGGATATTTGAATACGTTGAACGATTTCATCAGATAACTTGTTGGTTTTGCCATCTGGTAGCAGCTAGAGTTTGAGTGAATGACAGCAGAGCTGTTGGCAAGTTTTCTGTTTTAGCAGCGAGGAGACATGAGGTGCTTTATAGACTTGCAGTCAACGACACTGTATTTTTTAAGTTAATCAAATGAAAATGGTTTGCTATTTGTTTAAAAACTGTAGCTGACTATATCAAAGAAAGCTATTTCTTAAAAAATAAAATAGAAAAAACACGAAAAACCACCACCACCAGCTAGGCCCAGTCCAGCAGTTACTGCTCAGTTGAATAATCCCTTTTATTTCAATGGAGTTATCAGTACAATCTGGGAAGCTGAATCTCTTCATTGTGTGGTCCTACCATGCTTCCCCCTACACATATAATTCTTCAGGGGTCTTGTAATTTCGCAATAAGGGGCCTGTGTGACTAAAGACTATTATGCTGCCTGCTGTTTCCTGTATGGATATTTTATTTAGGTACAAGAAGGCTCTGCCAGCACTTTCTTCCTGTGCAGTTCTTCGCATGCCCTCTAGGATATCGAATTTCAAATTATTTTTGTATCGAGTAGTAATTGAGAGTAATGTATTTGGCTCATGGTAGGTGTTTTGTTTTTTTTGGGGTGGTGTTGAGTGCTCAAATCTATCCAACATTTGAAGGTTTTCACTTCTATTATGTACAACTATTGAATCCGTACGTTGAGTTTAAGAGATGTAGGTTTTATGTAAGAGATCTCTTCAGTAAAACTGAATGTTTGATGATAGACATCTGCAGACATGCGAGAGGATGGGGTTCATGGCCTGAAATCCTTGTGTACGTGAACAATCTTGGAAGAGGGCAATAGGTGGAGGAAGGCTAACAGAAAGGAACTGCTCAGTTCTTGTCTTATTAGTGTCACCACCTTTAGTGACAATGTGTGTATGCATGTTCTTTTTAGGAAGTTTAGTGCAAAATGGTGACAAACGGCGTAACTTGTATATATGACACATATTAATATGACAATAAAATCAATTTTAGAGGAGGCTAGCAGAGGAAGAGGATGGACTTCTACCTAATCCTACAAGCAGTAGGGCAGCGGTGGCATCGTAGAATAAGGCTCAGGCAGTAGGGGCTCAGAGGAGTAGCTGGTGGTATGGCAGCTGAATTCTATCGTCTTTCATCCAGTCTAAATAATTCTTTCATCTAAGAATAGTAAGTCCTTTATCATTACAATATGCTTTGAATATAGAAAGAAAATGCTTTGTTTGCTCTTAGTGTTTTAATGTATTGGAGCCAAATGTAAAAAGCCACGCATCTCGGTTCTGTTTTGACTGCTTTTCCTTCTGCCTTCAGTAGATACCTTTTCTTTGTTTTGAAAATTGTTATATCCCCAGTAGCCTTGCCACATCATGAAGAACTTAGGGGACTAACAGTGTTTGTATGGCCTGCACTTTGTTTTCCTCAGGGTTAGACAGCTGCAACCGCTGGGTGGGATGATGACTGATGCTCATGCTGGGGCTTGGTGTAGTGCTGTAGTTCAGGTAGAAGTGCAGGTCGGTGGTGTAAACTGCTGCTTCCTGCCCACTCCTGTTGTCATTACCTGAATTTGTTTGGCTCTGCTTTTGTTTAATTCCATGAAATAGCGGAGGAAACGGGTACTGAGGGACATTGAAGTTTTCCCTTGTTGGATTTCTAGAAGCTAGTAGTAGCTGCTGGCAGGTTGCAGCAGGACTAAAAGACAAAAAACAAACAAACAAACAAAAAAACCCTGAGTATCTGATTGTAGCAATAGGAGTGTTGAATTCTGCACATTTAAAAACAAAAAACAACACAGTTGCCAGACTTCATCTGAGGAATGCTGACAGCGTGCACGGGTCCTGGGTCGGGACAAGTTGGGAATGTGGAGTTAGGGACAACTTCAGGTACCAGTAGCCTGCATTTCACCTCAGTGTGTGTGTGTGCTGTTTGTGCATATCTAAAGTGAACTTTGCCCCATTGGTATTTTGTTTTAGATCTTTCAAGGCCCATGGCCCTCTTCCTTGGCTTGGCCTAAGGCTGTGGCAGGAGATAGCCAGCCTGGATACCGCCCTTGCAGCAGATTTGATAGGCAAGGCTTTTATGCTACTGTAAACAAAGTGACTAAGGGCAAGCTTCTCTGTGTTTAACTCCAAGTTCTTTCTAAGGATGACTTCTGTGAACGTCAGAAGCCGTGGTCACGGTGTATGCAATAAGCGGGATTTACTTGTTTGATATTTCTGGTCACTCGGCGTTGCTTCTGAGTAGAAGTCAAAATGTAAACTTCTGGTGATGTCCCTGCATATGCTTATGCAATCCTGAGCAGAATGGAGAGCTCAGTTGTGACTCAGCCTGAGTGCTACTCTACTTTGCAGGAATCCAGAAATATCTGGAATGTGACTAATCATTCTTGTGGTTTTATGTGAAAGAGATAGTAGGGCTTATTTTCAGCCTTTGCTTTGTACAGTGCTGGTTCCATTAACTTGGTTATTTCTCAGCCTAGGTGCAGTGCCAGGCAGAGCTGCAGATCAATACTCTTTTCAATGTTGCCTGTGTCTTGCAACAATTAACTGAGCCCAGGAAAGGAGCAAGCCTTCCCTGCCACAATTTTGCATGCATAAACTTTAGCTCCCCATAGTTATTAAAGGGCTGTGACTGAGTGAGATGCTTTCATTTTAGAAGCCGAAGGAGGTGAGCGGAATGTCAATGAGGAATTTTAATGTCACTGCTCTCATGTCAAATCTGAACTTCAAGACCCCAGCTCTTCACCAGTTTTAGCTTAATTTAGAGCTCTGGTTTTCAGTTAGCAGTTAACAATAACAATTGAATTATTGTTTAAAATTACCCTATGAACTCTGCTAGAAGGACAGCTTTATTAATTTTGATGGTTTCTGATATACATACTTTGCAGAACATCTTAAAGCAAGGAGTAAATCATTTTTCACTGGGTATATCTCCAGAGAAATACAAATTCACAGATGTGCCACTGACTATTGCAAGCAGCGATATTGAGGAAATGTTACTGGAAGAAAACGAAGAATCAACAACCCACAAAAATTAAAACATTAAAATAAGATTGAGACATCAGTTGAGGTTCTGCAAATACCTTTCTGCGCTTCAATACTATGTTTTTTGTATTTGAAAGGAAATTTGTTGGGTGTGATAACCCGTGAAATGGGCTTTTTTAAGAACGTAGAGACAATTGTTTAGGTATTTATTGTGGGGGGCAACATTTAAAGAACAAGTTAAGACTTTCTGACTTGTAGGATTACTGGCCCTAAAATGTATAGTACTGCAGAAATACTTGTATGTTGTTGCATCTGAATATTCTGACATATTTGTGGAAATTGGGGTATTTTGCAGTCAGTAATTGGGATTGTGGTTAGCTCCTTAACAGAGGCTGAATTAGTTGCTGCTTGTAAAGCAGCTGCCATGAAGACCCCCCTCTCTTTGTGTTAAGACTTCGAAAGTATGTTGAAATCTGGCTTGGAAGTGTGGTGTGTATTTTCCACAGCTAGAAACTTTGCAAAGTGCAGATTCAGCTGATTACAGAATTGTGACACTGCCAGCAGTGTCTCGTAACTTTTCTACTTTATGGTAAAGACATCTGAAAATAGCTTGCCAGTGGCAGGACCCACACTTGTGGGTTTGTGTGTGTGTTTTTTGTTGTTGTTGTCCATTTTTAAATTAAAACTATTTGTGTGATTGAGTTTACCATTAAAAGGAGACTTTGTGGCAGTGTTTAGCTGAGATTTTATTCCATAATACTGTTGTTATGGAGACAGAAGCAAGCAAGGAACTCCTTGAGTTCTGTGTATCCATACAAATTAGCCATGTAGATTCCTGCCTGTTTTGGTGGGTTTGTTCAACCACCAAAACAACAGGTCAGTTCCTTTGTGGGACGTGAGTACCAAATGGCCCCTCTTGTTTGACAGCATGGGGACGCAGTATGGAAAAGCCAGTGTTGGTGGTTGCCTTCTGTGCCAGTTCCAGCTTCTCTTGAAAACATCACTGTTCAGGCTGATCTGATTTCTGTCAATGGCTTGGACCACTGCTGAGAAGCCAAGGTGGCCTTAAGCTGGAGCACTCTTTAGCTGAAGCTGGGGATCTGGACTTTAATCTGCAAATCTATGGGCAGTTTGCATGGGAATGAATGCTTAGCTCCATTTTCTCCCCTCCCTTATTATTTATTTTTTATTTACCTTTCATAAAGTGGTGTCCTGAGCTCTTGTGGAAGCTTTTCTGTGATCTTCATTATGCAATATGCGTTGTTTCATGTTGCATAAGAAACTTGGAGCACTTGATAAAAGTGCAGTACCAATTTCAAAATAAACACAAGGAAACTAAATGTAATTTTTCTTTCAGGGACTGAAGAGAATGAAGTGTTTCATCTCAAAAATAATCGTACTTCAAAGTCCTGTATTGTAGCATTGGTTGGTATCTCCTCAGTGGAGTTACGATATGGTAATATTTCCTGGTCTGGCAGGGATCCACGTCATTATAATCTGTTTCTGATAATTAACGTATATTCTAGATGGTACTACTTAATCTGTCTCTGGAATCTGGCATACGTTTTTAATGCAAGGAAATAATGGACTAGTGATAAAATAGCGAAGTTCAGTGTTAATCAAAAATCTTCCATAGCTGGGGGTATAAATTTAAAAATCTACTTTTTAAAAGTGGATTAGCGTCAGTCTGCATGTGAATATATGTGGCGTATGTTAGTAAGCCTCAGGAAAGTTAAATTATATAACATAATTATTCAAAGATAGTTGTACTTTACCATATTTCCTTTAAGATAAAATGCTGTCAAACATTCTTCAGACATGCTTATCTTTAAGATACTGTAAGTGGCTGGCTAGAAGGCCATGTACCTTTTAAAAGCCTATAATACCTAGTTACAGTTTTATTTTATTTTTATTTTTTTTAGATTATAGAGGTCTTATGAACAATAACATGAACATAAAAATAAACTCTATTCTTGGAGTAGTGTTCTGTGGTTGTAATTGATGTACAACACATTACTTAGGACGTGTCTAATCTGAATATTTGTCACTTTGGCTGTCAATGAATACACTTTTAATCGGTACGAACGTGTTAGAACGGTTGTGGGGTATGATAACGAAGCTTAGAGCTCAGTGTTGAAGCTGATCCATTGATCTGCAATGGAAACGGACTTCATTGGGCTTGCTTGTTTCAGTGGTTTATGCTTGCAAAGGTATTTCTGGCAATAAACTCAAAGCTTTCAGAAAGCTTTATTGAAAGTTTTAAAGCTGGGGAAGGGGAAATCCCCATTCACTAGTTCAATATGATTCCCTAATACTCAAATTAACATAAAATCACACGTGTGATTAGTAGCTTCCAATAACTGTATTATAGCATGTAAGTGGTGATGAGGGTGTAATGTATTACTGCGTAGGATCGTAGCAGATCCTGAGTTGGAAGGGACCACAGGAGTCATGGGGTCTGAACTCCTGGCTCCACACAGGACCACCCCACAATCAAACCACGTGTTTGAGAGCGTTGTCCAAGCACTTCAACAAGTCCACCAGGCTCAGTGCCTTGACCACTGCCCTGGGGAGCCTGTTCCAGTGCCCGACCACCCTCTGGGTGCAGAACCTTTCCCTAACCCCCAGCCTGACCCTCCCCTGTCCCAGCTCCATGCCGTTCCCTCGGGTCCTGTCGCTGTCCCCAGAGAGCAGAGCTCAGCGCCTGCCCCTCCGCTCCCCTCGTGAGGGAGCTGCAGGCCGCCATGAGGCCTCCCCTCAGCCTGCTCTGCTCTGGGCTGAGCAAGCCAAGGGACCGCAGCTGCTCCTCATACACATTGCCCTCCAGACCCTTCACCATCTTTGCAGCCCTCCGTTGGGTGGTCTCTGATAGTTTTATGTCCTTTCACTGTGGCACCCAAAACTACACAGTGTGCTTGAAGTAAAGCTGTACCAGCGCAGGGCAGAGCAGGACAATTGTATGTTTATAACGATGATTAAGAAGCTGTTCTCTCAACAGAATGGTGTGCTGTCTGTTACGAAGGCCTCCTAAGTTCTCACTTGCTTTAATTTTCCGGCTTGCTAACTGTAGGTCTGCGCCAGCCCAGCAGGGGTGGGTCTGGCTGTTGGTTGCTCAACATGGGGAGCGCCGGGAGTAAAACTCTGTCAGAGGCTGTCTTGTTGCTGGTTGTCGTGGTGGGGTCAGTGGCTGAGCCCCTCTCCGGAACAGCTGCGGATGTGCCCTGCTTTCCCGATGACACAAATGGTTTGGCAATACTTCTTTGAATCCCTGTAGTTTGCCCGTACCCACAGTCAGGAAGCCCGTGCTCATAAGCTGGCGTTTGCCAGGCGTGTTACCTTAGGCCATAAAAACGAATCCTATTTGACTTGAATGTTCAAAGGTTTTCTACCAAAGTATGCTGTAATGTGTATTCTTTGTGCTGTCAGTTTCTAAGAAACGCTGTTTTAGCAACTGACTTTAAAGGTTTGGTAACTGTTTTAGGTGAGTGTCAGCTAGTTCTCTTCAAATGTGAAATACTGAGGAAGAGAAGGTTTTTTCCAAACGATGCTAATGAGTATTTCTAGCCATCTACCCACCAGAATTAAGTTTCAAGATGTATTATGTCAGATCCTGGCACCAAGAAAACAGCTTATTACTGAGCCATGTAGGATCCCAATTTCATAAGTAATGGCAAAATGACTAGGTGCTCTTGTCAGATTGAGAGTGTGACATTTCTGTCTGCTGGTTACTTCTGGCCAGTATAGTTTCATAAGAATCTGGGTTTCATACAGATCTGGAAATGGGGATTTTTCATTTCTAGTTCCATATGCTTGAAATTACTTAGTGGTTTAAAATACCCATTGCAGTGGGTGGAATGCTGGGTAAACTGAAGTGGGATCGCAATGAGGGGTCCGGGGAAGGTGGCAGTGGGTATTTGCAGAATTGTTTTAGCTTGGAGGTGGTTCCCTTATCAAGGGTAGAAGAGGAGTATGCTTCTCCAGTGATGGGCTTCATGCTGCTTTGCTAGCGGGGATCTCTATGAAGGGGGAGAGGGGGATGGACCTCCAAGCTTGCTTTTTCACCTTCGTTTCACCTTTGTTGTAAAAAGGAAGCTTGAAGCACACGGTTTTGCAGGGAACTCTCACCACTCAGGTCTGCTGCGGTGAAGGGACCTCTATGTGCCTATCTCTCCCTCAGTTGGCTATAATGGGTGTACAAATCTTTCTATGAGGAGACTAGCACGTCTAAGCTTTTTCAATACCAATTTGTGTTTTAAGCAAATAACACACTGGCAAAACGTTCATAATAAACTGTGAGTATGGTGTATTTACTATAGTGCTAATTATATCATACATGGAAAACTAACATTAGAAGAGAACTGTTCCACTTCTGAAATGAAATACAGAAACATACATAAATGCAAGGATCAAGATGGTAGAGCATGGCATGGTGGTGCTTAGCTGCCCATCAGCTGTTAAACCACCACATTTAACTATTTCTTTATCCTGTTGTATAAATGGATAATCACCTCTTCTTCAATAATCACCTCTTCTTCAAGAACCATGTGCATTTCTCCGTCGCAGTATCCCTTTCTTATTCAGCACCTACTCCTTGTTCAAAGACTGGATCAGTGCCTTGCTGTTTTGTACTGCTCTAACATGTTTTGAAAGAGAAGTCCTAATTCACCTTGAGACTTCTGTGATATGCAGCACCTCCTGTGTTCAAGGATATGGGAATTTAGTTTTATTCTTAATTTCTCCCTTGATTTCTGTAACTTCTTTTAGATAACAACTTGTAGGAAAGGCTGCTAGAGTTATCCGTGGAGAACGGATTGATTATCGGTCAATGCCTTTATCTGCAGATGTGCTGGTTGGTGCTTGCTTTTTGTTTTTTAGCTGGGTTTGAAATTTGCCTAAGTGAGTAGTTAAGAGTGCTGAGTAATGCCAGATAAGGTGGAGTGAAGGCAAATAGTTCCCTGCCTTTGCAGCTGATTCTGCTGCAGCATATCAATCCTGACTTTGATGCCTTTAAGAAAAAAAAATCCGAGGTTATGTATTTTATTTATAATAAGTGTGTGGTTAGGAGATATTTTGTTCCCCTTTGTTATCTTCTGCCAAAAAAAACCTAAAACCCCACTTCTGTTTTATCTTCTAGTTCTTAGCATATAGAGATGAAGCCCGGAGGGAAAGAAAATTATTGTGCTTAACGGCGTGATCATTTAAGGTTTTGGTCTTTTTTGCCATCAACAGTAAAGTTTCAGAGTTTTTATCTTTTGCTAAATGTTGTTCTGCAGGAGACGTAAGATACAGATTCTGCTTGAATAAATCCATCGCTTTCTGCACTCTTTGTATCAAATAATAGTTTTTCTCGTGAAATCAGATGTACAACATGTTCCAAAAACCGTGGTGCAGTTTTCAGGAGGAGCCATAGCTATTTGTTGAGGTAATTTAAAATTTCATCTACAAAAGTAATTTTTTTCAGAACCTTATAGTAACCTCCCATTTTTGTTCTGTCTTGGCACTCACTTTGTGTTGTAGGCATTTTGAACTGCCGCGGGGTAGCTTGGGATGGGTGGTGGTAGCAGCTGAGAGCAGCACAGAGAGGAGCCACATCACAACTACACAGTCTTCTAGCGGCAAGCATTGAGGCACTGCACACCGCGGTGTAAAAGCCTTCAGACTTGTTTATGGGCAATAGCTTGCCATACAAGCATGCAGGGCAGCAACAAACTCATGATTTTCATTCTTACAGTGCACAGGGTTGTACTCTTAGTGATTAAATTCCAGTATGCGTTGCTTTTAATGTGTCAGATGATAGTGGTTTTCTAATGGGCATCCTCACCCACCTGCTGCATGCCAAACACAGACAAATATACCCCAACCCCTCACTTAACTAGTACTTGCATTTTCAGTATTGGTGCTGAATGGAGCTAGGAGAGTAGAGCACATTACTTTGGGTGGAAAAATGTGTAAATGTTCTCCCACCTTTTGGTAAAAGTGAATCTAGCGTTACCAAATCCAGTCTCTAAAGCAGTAAGGTTTCCACCACTCGATGAAGTTGCCTCAACAAGGCATTGGTGCAGTTTAGCACATGGTGATGGATGTGTCCAGACAGCCCCATGAGTGTGGGAGACCCCCACCCTTGTGGAGGAGCAGCTACAGTGTATGGGGGAACGCTTCACAACACCTGAAAGCAGCACCAGAGGGGTGTGTTCGGGTGATTCGTTGGAGCTGTTGGGGCTCTGCAAAGCCCTGTTTGCAACAATTTCATACTGTTTGTTTGGTAGGCTGCCTTTTCCTATCTTAAGTCCATAAAGTAATGCTTCAGAATCTTTTTTTTTTTTTTACAGTAAATCACACTTCCACTGCTTCTGTTATTTCCTACAAAAAAACTTTTGTATCCATGGCTGTGAATACTGTGCTGGAAAGGAAGTTTTCCAGTATTCAAACTCCATTTCCTTCCTTTTAGTACAGAAGAAATTCTCCTAAAAAAGGAAGCTGAAACATGGTATTACAATGAATTTAAAAGTAATTTAAGTTATCAAACAAGAATTCGCACGCTACTCAATTAATTTTGAAAATCATCCGAAGTCTGATCCATCAGCTTTGTGATTTGTGGTATAAAATTGGACTTGAATGCTCTACGCTAAATACCACAGCAGAGATGCAGTATGTTTTCAGTCCATAAGTGTGTAATTGTGCTTGTGTAGCAGGAGAAAAAAAAATGCTGCCTGTATAAATTTGTTTTAATGATACTGAAGATTTTATAATGGGGTCTCAGAAAGAAATTCAGATATTTTTTTGATACTAGATTAAATGAAAGCAGCTTACTCTTCAGAGGTTGGCAGGTCTCTCTTGACATTTGGCCTGAAATGTTTGCAAGATATTTCATATCCTCAGAACAGAAGTGAAAGAGTAGCTTAAATTTATGCGTACATAGTTAAATAATGAAGGTTTTTCAGTGTTACAGAAGGTATGAATATGGAAAACTTTATCACTAGCAAGATTTCTATCCTGTACTAAACTTCTTTCCTATGACTTGAGAAGTACATTGTACATTTCTGTTTTGCAGGGATGCTTTTGATACTTGTGCATTGTGAAATTCAGTTGCCATTTGAGTGAAGCCTTTATGCTGTGTTTCATATTAGCACTTCGCTCTTGGCCCAATTCTTGAAACATTTGTTTACTTTTTTTATAAAACAGGTGCAGTAGAAACCTCATGATCATACATAAAGCCTTCCCAGCATAAGTTGTTGTAGTATTTGTAGAAGAAGAAAGCCTTGACGTAGCCAAGCTACGACATCAGTGCTGAAACAAGACGCATTGTTCTCCGCCTGCTAAAAGGCTGTGTCTAATATTTGCAGCGGCGCTTCGTTTTTGGAGGAATTTCGTGGGGAGTGGAGGAATCTTTATATAGTACCTAGCTAAATAGGCGTACATCTAAATATAGTCTCCATCCGTATGACAAGACTAATCTCTGTGCTTGGGCTTCTGGCAGACTTCTTTTGGATGGCTGGATTTCATTACCGGGGGATCAATCAAAAATTTGCGAATTAGAACTGCTATTTTGGGAACCCTGGAAATAATACTTGACCTGAAGAGCCAGAAGACTTTGCTAAAGTATTTACAGTATTCCTTTGAAAGCTCTAGCGTGCAGCATGGGTGGGAAGCAATGCTCTACCTGCTGTCTTGTGCCCAGAAGACCAAAGCAGAGGTAGCGGCCCACAGGCATGTCCTTTCCTTCAAGTCCATCTGTTTTCTGCTATGGATACGTGGGCTCTTACATTTGTCTTCTGTTTGGGGATGCATGTATCATGATTGTTGAATGCAGGCAGTTAATTCAGAAGACTTTTATTGTTCAAACTAAGCTGAAAATGATCTGTGGGATAAAGCTGTGACCTAGTTCCGGATTTTGGTGCTTTGGAAAGCATTGTATTGCCAAATCCACGCATGTGTTTCTTTGTTTGATTCCTTCCCTTCTTTTTGAAGATTGATGAATTATTTTTTACATTAGTGGTAGCATATTCGCTGAGTAGAACGTGCATAATACTCTATTCAATGTTAATTTTTAGGGCTTTATTTTTCTGAGAGGGGGATCTTTCACCCATTTTTTCAGTGTTGGAGTAGGTCAGCCTGCTGAGCTCGTGCTGGCTCCCAGCTAGGTACCGTGTATGTCCATGCTACGTGGGTAGGGAGCACGTTGCTAATCCGGAATGATAGCTACTTGGATCTTACAGGTTCAGGAATGCTTACGTTTATTTGTCTGCAATGGTTGGGGCTCGAAAATGGGCAAACTTAACACTGAAACACGCACAAATATTACAGATTTCTACAAGTGGACTGAAGAGTTGTATTTTGTTTTGCTTTGCTTCAGAGTTGGTGAAATACGGGGCTGTGCCACCTGTTGTAGTAGCCTGATCCCATGTTAAGTTTTTTTCTTTTCTTGTGGCATTCAAACTGCTGTAAGAGTTCATAGGACTCACAAAAGTTTACTTGTAACTTTAAGAAAATATTAAGAAAACTAAGAAAAATATACAAAGTAATATTACATAAGAAGGAGCTCATTTGACAATAGGGAGTTTCTATAGGTCTATCATCACCTACCTGGCAAGTGCTATTCCCCTGATTTCAATGTGGAAATGGAAGGGGTCTGATTTTAGAGACTGGGCTTTGGGCTTTCTCCCAGTAGTATGCTGCTGGTCGGGCAGCGGGGTGGGAAACCCCCTGTGGCCGTGGCACCCGTGGTGTTTGCTGGGCTGTGTCCAGGCTCCAAGCATTTCTCAGGTGGCCGCCAAGCAGGGGCTGTTCTGCTGAGATGCTTCAGATTTAATGGCTCTTTTTTTTTTTTTTTTTTTTTTCCTTTAGGAAAATAAAACAAGAATTAATGCCGTTTCTTCCTTCCTGGAGCTTTGTAATCAAGCAGATGAGCAGATTGCTTTCTTTAATGATTATAAGGGAAAATAACCATGGGAACCTCAGCACCAGAAGGATGTGGAGCTGTTAGAGCAGGTCCAGAGGAGGGCTGTGAGGATGGTCAGAGGGATGGAGCACCTCTCCTATGGAGACAGGCTGAGGGAGTTGGGGATGCTCAGCATGGAAAAGAGAGGGCTCTGGGGTGACCTCATTGCAGCTTTTCAATACTTAAAGGGAGCTTATAAAAAAAGATGGAGAGTGACTTTTTGCTTAGTCAGATAATGACAGGACAAGGGGGAATGGCTTTAAAATAAGAGGGTAGGTTTAGATTAGATATAAGGAAGAAATTCTTCCCTCAGGGGGTGGTGAGGCCCTGGCACAGGCTGCCCAGAGAAGCTGTGGCTGCCCCATCCCTGGAGGTGCTCAAGGCCAGGCTGGATGGGGCTTTGGGCAACCTGGTCTGGTGGGAGGTGTCCCTGCCCTTGCCAGGGGTGGAACTGGGTGGGCTTTAAGGTCCCTTCCAACCCAAACCCTTCTGTGATCCTATGAGAACCGATACCAGATTTCATCAAGTTACAACTCAGGGCCAGTTTTGAACCTTAGGAGGCAAATAACTTAGCATGGCATGTCACCAGTGTAAAGCAAAACTGTCAGTAAAGATGTGGGGGAAGAAGGTTGCTGTCCTCTCTAATGTGCATGTCTTCTCCAGACTACAGAAGCTGGAGTTGCTGTGGTTTTATATAATAAAGGTCTGCTTCTGTTAAAGGCATTTGTCGCCCAACTTATTAATTGCGGTTTGGATACTCAGTGTACATTTAAAAACATACAAAATGGCTTCTTAAGCCCAGATTTGGGTAGTAGTTTCTTGAGATTATCTTGCGGAGGATGTAGGTTGACTCAAAGTGTGGTTTTCCAAAGTGAAGGTCATGCAAGGTGTTATTGTAGCTAAGACACTCACAGGCACTTGTGTGGGTTTTCATCTGTTTTGAAGTGATTCTCTACTTTGTTAACTCACCTGTCATAGGTAGCTCGTTATAATATAGTTCTGCTTCAGGTGATGGAAAATAGCTAGGACTTTATTCTGCACACATTCAATTTGTCACATCAAAATATGAAATACAAAACTTTGTATGTACTCTGCAAGGCTTTGAGAAGTGCTGGAGAGGGGTGCGTTGGGGCAGATACCTTCGCTCTTCCCAATGCCGTGTGATAAAGATTTTTTGCAAAGTAGTTGCAGGGAATTCTTTTAAACAAACAAATCTCCTTCCCACTCCAAGCCCTGTGATGCAAAGATACTGGAATTAGTTTTTTCTCATTTGGCTGGAAGTACAAGATGGTAAACCCAAACTTTTCATTTTTCTGGGGGTGGAGATGACCTCAGATATAAGAAATGTAGATTAGGATATAATCTGTAGAAACACGGTGTTTATTCTCAGTATTAGTGTATGCACTGCAATACATGCTTAGCTCTGCTTCATTTGAGAAATATTCCGAGGCTATTTAAATATCGTAGCTTGGTTTAGTTAAAAGCCTATTTTCAGAGACTTGAAGCAAAGACCAATTTCATAACCTGTGCCACCATCTGTTAAATGCACGAGGAGCTTATTTTTTTTCTGGATGGGTTTTAGCCAGCTGTCCATTTTGCTCTGTTGCCTGGATGGAGGCGTGCATTTAAGAATAACACAGTAGGCTTTCTGTGAGTTGACACAAAAGCGTTTTTTTTTTTTTTTTCCCTTTCTTTTTAATCTAAGACTCCTTTAGCTTGTCTGACACTTCCTTAAATTTAGTCTTTGGCCGAGGAGTGTATTTGAAATCTTTCCTCTGTCTCACTGCTTTCATCTTCTGCTCTGTAGGGCTGGAGCTGCTCCCCTGGACAGGACGTGTGCCTTCTTGCTGGGCGCGCGTGCGTCCGCCTGCTAGCTGTAACCCAAAGGCCTTTCTAATCCTATTGACATCTAACCCAAGCAGCACCGAGTTAATCCGTCTGGCATCCCTCTTACTTCGTCTGACCCTGCGAGATGATGCAGCTTTTTGTAACTTTAGAGTCTTTTAGATGGGTGTTCCAGGATGGTAGTGGCAGACCGGTAGAGTTGACTGAGTTTTTTGGGTTTACTGACTGTTGTCTCTGTGATAAATAAGACCGAGACTCAATATTGCTGTCAGGTTGACCTGGCAGATTCCAGTATTGTGCTACTGCTATGTTTAATTGTAATTTATGGAAGGGCTAATTAGACAAGGAAAAAAAGTCGGTATTTGCCAAAATCTGGGAACACAATTGCTGCAGGTCAGTTAATCATTCTGTTTTGCTGAGCAGTTTGCAGCAAAATAAGCTGTATTGAGGCAAAAAATCATAAATTGCAGAAAATTACTTAAAATTAGAAACCAGTTCTTTGCTGACTGCAATTTAGAGCTGGCTTTAAAATGTAATTCTGGAAATTCATCCTCCTGACTCCCATAGGAGTTTTGCTCATTTAAAATTGCAAACTAAAGCTCAAGTAAAATCGAGCAGAGATTCTAGCGGGGAAACTACCTAAGGCAACAAGGCACTGTATTTCCTGGCTTGGATTTCCATCAGATACCTTGCGCGCTGTGTCTGATTATTTCCCCTTAGGATGACAAACCTCTTTTGGTTGGCCATCCATGAGCGGTCAGTTTGAGCCTGGGCTGGGAAAGGCTTTGGCTCCACTCAATGTGGGAATCCTTGTGTGCTTCTTCTTCCTTGCAGAGTTAGCAAGAGGTGTCTGCACTGCTGACAAGCACAAAACCCCTGAATTCGGTGTCATGTATGCATGCTTCAGCCTCTTCTCATCCTGTTGAGCTTTGTTTTCTGCTCTGTCTCAGGGCAGCTTGGCAAAGGGGTGGTGTTTTGCAGTGGCTCCAGTGTGTAGATACGAACAAGAAGTGAGAACAAGAATTTGAAGCTATTGTATGGAGGGCAGCTGGGATACTCATCAAGCTATCGTATCACAATACTCGAAATGCCTGCTCTTATATTCACGTTGGATAACCTGCGCTTGATTTAATCGCATCCAGCTTCAGCTGTTTGTATGTGGCTTGCTTTGGCTTAACTTTATTGGCCCAACTCATCAGAGGCTTACTCTAGGAAGATCAAGGACCTCAAATCTATGCTTTTAAAATCTCCTCTGCCCCAGCCGCTGTCTTCAAAGTCTCACTGGAAGCTTTGTAGCTAAAACCTGCCAATATAATGTCAGTGCAAGACAGCCCATTTATCTCTGTTCCTGGCAGGGGGGCAGCCCCGGCAAGCACTAATGTCTTCATTCAAACATTTTAATGAACCGGTGGACAAAATTGTGCTGTCAGCTCACACCCCACACGCTTTCCCATCTAGTCACTGCATAGACATGACTAGCCGTGTAACACCTGCCCTCCCATGGCCATGCTTCCACCGTGTCCGTAGTAGTAGGATTTAGTTGTTGGTCATGCAGCCAATAAAAAGAATCGGTCAGTGAATGATTTGATGGAGAAGCAATCTGGCAGAAATTCTCCCAAAGCTTTTCCATGTCTGGCTTAAAACCACTCATCCAATGATCCCAGGAAAGGGCAGGAAGTGGGACTGTCCCTTTTGTTGACAGCCTGCCGTCACGAGAGTGTGGATGTAAAAGATGCTCCCTATAGAAAGCCAAACTAGCTGAATGCTGCAGATCCCCACGTGCTTGCGTTTATGTAAGCACCGACGTACTGAGACAATACTAATTTCCAAGTAGGACAGCAACAGTGAACGTGGCTTAAAGGATTAGTTGCTTGTCAGGCAGAAAAGCATTTTGTTGGTGTTTTGTTCTGGATGTTAATAGTAAAGGCCCCCTGAATGCCTAAGTAGTTTTCATTTTAAAATAGTTATTGCTGTTTGTGGCAAATTTCAGATGGAATTGTATAACCGACAAAAGAATTAAGGAAATATTTAACCTTAATACCTTTCTGGTGCAGTTTTTACACGTAAATATGGCAGTCGGTCCTCTCACATTCCCGGTGCCATGGTTATCAGACTCACGTCTTCCTGCTGGTGCTGCTGGATGGAAGGATGGGGGATCGGGGGAACACTGGAAAAATCTGCGGTATTAAAAATATTTGGGTCTGACATAAGTTCTTTTTCCAGAAATTATTAGTTGGACTTAAACCTATTGGTGGAGCTGCCAGACAAGGTCTTTCAAGGTCTTCTGATTTAGCAGCGTCTTGATATACAGAATGTGTTTAATGAGTGATCTTCAAAAGTCAGGAAGTCCATATTTACAGGTTATAGAGCAATTTAGGTTGGAAGTGACCTCGGGAGGTCCTCTAGCCCGAAGCAGAGCTGTCCACAAGAGCAGCTCAAAGCAGGGCTGTCCTCAGGGGTTGGAAAGGTTGCTCAAGCCTCATCCACCTGAGTTCTGTGTGTCCAAGGATGCCAGTACCACTGCCTCTTGGGGCAACCTGTGCCAGAGCTTAAACCACTTCCGCCAGGAGACATCATCTGTGCGTGCAGCCAGAATTTCCCTTGCTGCAGCTTGTGAATATCAAGATGCTTCAGAACACTGGTATTTTAGCTCTTTGAGTAAGACCTTTCAACCAAACCACTTCAGGATTCCTTGCACATTAGTCTGTAAGTAATTAAATGATTTTAAATTCTTAGTAGAGAGCAAGTTTGCCTGTGCTTAGTGGTTTGAAGAGCGACCTGTGAAGTTTTATTAGAATAACCTAGCATTGCTGCATTCTGTTGTAGATGGAACATTTTGATTGTATAGATATTTATTGAAAAATTGGCTTAGCTGGACAATTTGTCTTTGTATTTCATCTCGTTTAGTTATTTAGGTGACAGTGGGAAGGATACATTTATTTTGGGGGTTAAGAGGCACTTAAAAATAGCAAGACATTTCAGCTAAAAATACATAGCTGAACAAGGGCAGAGTTCTCCCCAAATGCTGTCAGGCTCTTGTATGTCTGAAACTTTGGATAGGGGTGAGTGATGAGACTTTTATAAGGCAAAAACAATAAACAAGGACAAGATTGTTATTTTCTTGTTGCTCGTAGCAGGAAAAAAAGTAGTTTAACAATACATGCACAATGTTATGTTCTCCCTTTGGTCTTTTGGGGCCAGAAGTTAACCTTTAGTTCCTTGCATGTGTATTAACCTCTGTATTGTGACCTCGTATGCTCTGTTTAATTTGTTTTTGGTGTTCCTAACTTTATTTTAAGCATTCAGGCTGATGAAAGAAACAAACAGAAAAAAGGGAAATGCATAGGCACCATCAAAAAGTCCTGTACTTATGAAAAAAGGTGCAATTTCTCTTTAAGTTCTCTAAAAAAAACTATACTGTGTAATAAACTTCTGAAAATGTGTATTATGAGAGAGGTTCTCTAAAATATGCATCCCGGTGGGATTTGGTGGTAGTTGCTAGAAAGGAAGATGATCTTCTGGAACCAACTTTTGCATTTTGCTTTCGTTACAGGAGAGGAGATGGCATCACTTAGTGGGCTTGTCCCTGGCTGGACAAATGTTTGATTTGTGCTTCACTGTGGATGCTTTACATGGATGTGCAACCTATCATTATACCTCGCTATTTCTGTCTAACAAGTAATCTTTTATTTCAATATATGTTCCCCTGGCTTCGTTTTTATCAAAAACACTTCAATTTTTCTGAAGCATGGTGAAACACAACTGCCATTCTCTAGTTTCACCCTGAAAAGTCAGGCACCGAGACCTGTGATTCTCACATAAAGATAATGCCACATTAAATGTACTGTATCTGCATGTTCACAAGCAGTGTCATCCTTGCAGCAGGTTCTGAAATTACTGAGTAGTATTTTAGGTGATTTGATAGTATTTTAGGTCGTGTTCTTTGGTTTATAACTGCTTGCGTGCATCCCTTTTGCTTTGGTGTTCTGATACAAAGTGTAAGCATGCAATGAGTGAATGAAGAAAACCTGCTTATAGTACTTATGTGTTAAGGGAATGTCTATGACTGCTTATAACTGACTTTTTCAATCCTTGCAGATTTACTGAAAAAATTATCCACGCTTATTGCTCAAAGGTGGAATTTCAGTACTGGAAATAAAATTAAAATTACAACATAAACCACCCAGACCAACTGTAAAGCTTTATAGGCTCAATAAAGGGTTTGCGTAGTATTCATGGAAAGTAAAGCTTCAGAAGATGCACGTTGTAATGAAAACAGTATTATGCATTTATTATAAATATAAACTATGAGGAGGAAAGATGATGATTTAATGAGTTTCCAAAGTGACCTTTTAGTAATCTTATTAGTCACAGGAGCAAAATGATTTAAAACACACAAAAGCAAAACAGCAACAACAAAAACTTCCAACCCCGGATGATTTTCCGAACAGGTATTTATTCCCTGCAATGTGTTTCTCTTTCTAAACAGATCCAGGGGATGGTTTATTGAACTTATTAATTTCCATTGCTAAGGGATGACTGAGTAAAAGAAGAATTGTTTTTTGGGTGGTTTTATATACCAACTGTCGAAGACGTTCTGATAAGGCACGCCTTTCTTCCTTGTACTTTTGCCTGGCCTTAGAGTCTTAAAATCCATGGTCCAGCTGTGTTAAGAGCTGCATTAATTCAGGAGTGATGAAGACAGCCATGTGTTAGTAGAGAAACAGATGTACTTTTTTTGTTTTTTCTTAGATAATGGTGGAGATTCTGTAGATTACCACAATGCCAGCTGGAAATTGTGCTGTGCCCCTTGCCAAAGTGCTGAAGCTTCCCTTTGCAGAGCTTGATTCATCGGGGCTTTTGCAGGTTCCAGTTCTGCTAATCATGAGGCTGCTTCATCCTGGTGGTCAGGGACGTGAGTTGATGAGACAGGAGAATGACTTGGATACACAGGGGACTCACAGGTAGATCGCTGAGCTCAAGAGGTAGTGATGTTTGGGTTCTGCCTGGAGGCTGGCTCCAAGCAGACCCACAGGGGTCTGTAACAGGACCTGGCTCGTTTAATATCTTAATCAGTGACCTAGAGGAGGACACAGAGGCTCACTTGTCAAATCTGTGAACACCGAGCTGGAGGTGCTGTTGGCCTGCCCAGGGGCCCCTTGACTTGGCACTGGTATGCATCTGGAATAGTGCCCAGCTTTGGGCAGCTTGTCCTGCACCATGCTGGTGGGAGCTGTATTGATCATGCTCCATATTGATGGAGCATGGTCAGCAGAAGCCACCAGCATGGTCTGGAGGGGAGCATTTGCCCCCCAAGAAAAGGCTGAGGGAACTGGACTTGTGCAGCCTGGAGAAGAGATGGCTTTGGGGAGACCTACACCAGCCCCCTTGTACTTACGAGGAGGTTGTCTGAAAGATGAAGTGAGGCTCTTCACTAAGTAAAAAGGTGAGAGAATGAAGGGCAATGGTCGTAAATAGGAACATGAGAAACCTTGAATTAAGGAGAAGAAAATGCTGTAACAATAACTGGTGGCACTGTTTTTTTGTTCTTGCATTCATCTTCCATAGAAAACTTCTTTAATCCTTTAATCCTTTCATAAATTTGCAACGCATTTTGTGTTCAAGTTTATTTTCCTCTGTCTTGTTCCTTGCTTGGGAAGTTACCTTGCCAGAAGTCAGTGAAAGAGTTTCCTGCTTTTGCTGATGTGTTGTGAACCAAACCACCCAGTGCAACTTCAGTGAGGTTCGTATTTTAGCTCTGCTGGGTGGCCAGCAGAACATGCTGGAAAGGCAAGATGCTTGATAAATCTGCCCAATTCTTAAGCTGAAGGACCGCTTTGTTGTTAGTAAGTTACCTTGAAATAATCATCAGTTAAATCTAGGTTGAGGTAAAATTCAAAACCACATGATAATATTTCAAGTAGAAAATGTGATACGGAGAACATAAATGCAGAAACAAGGGAGGTTATAGTCCATTGATCTACAGTGAGATTGAATGTGGAAGACCTCCTTCTTGTGCCCGGATGGCTTGCTGTGTTTTATTTCTAGAAACCTGCCTTGATGGGGATCTTGTCTTTTTTTTGGTTACCTTCTAAATGTACTTGTTTCTCTTGGGACATCTCTTAAATCCTGGACTTTCTGAAAATCCTGGGAATCTGTGAACATATTTAATCTCTCACTTGAAACTTCTTTATTTACACTTAAGAGGATGTCTCTCACTGTGCTAACACAAGTATTGTCTTGCTTCTTTGAACATGTAAATGCTGTTTTGTTCGATAAAGTGTAATTTCCTATTATGTCTTTGTTCAGCTTTTCACAACGAAAGAAGACGCAAAACCTTTGTTCTTCATTCTGTGCCCTCTCAGGCCTGTAAATCTTTGAGAGAACTGTCCTCTTCAACTGCTACTTTTACTTTTGTCCAGCACTCGCTAAATAACACACTTGTTACTAACCTCTGAATGAGCTGAATGGGTATATTTCACTGCTGGTTGTAGGTCTGGGACCAGACATGGCAATAAATTACAGCTGTGGGATGATAATGGACTTGAGGTAGTCTGTCCTTCAGGGATGCTCTAACGTTGTTTTCTCTTTATTTCTTCTGCAGCATTTTTATTGCGTCCTCCTTTGACTCATGAACTCCTTTTCACTCCCAGCTTTCTTGGGGAGATTTCCCTACGCTGTGCTGGGTACTTTGCTCGGTCGTGTTTGTGCACACAGCTCTCTGCTCCATCTCTCCCTGCTATGACTTTACCGAACTCCTCCTTGCCCACAGGCAGAACAATCTGCTGCCTGCTTTGTACAAACACCTCTCCAGTCCAGGTTTTTCTCCTGGATTACATTCTCTTTACTTGTCCCTCCAGATGAGTTCCCCTCATCTCATCTTTCAGTCACTGCAGCATCCTTTTCTCTGGCCCCTCTTACAAGCTTCCAAACCAATCAGCAAAGATACAAATGTAATACTGGCATTCTTACCTTATCTATTCACTGTCACTTTCTTTCCTAGTTCATGGGGGAAGGAAAAAGGTTGCTCAGCTTCGTGTCATACGTTGTTTGGCTTTCAGTGGCAGCTGCTCCTGCATATGCACCTGATGATCCAGTGAGAACGTCTGACCTTTATCCCGTGCTGCCTGTTCTTTTCAGAAAGAGTACTGTGTACGCCAGCTGCAAGATTAACGTTTTCCATCCTGTATTTTTGTGGTATTTGCAAGAAATTTAACAGCACATAGGTGATGTTCTGTTACCACAATGAGTAATGAAAAGTTGGACAGAGTCCCTCTGTTTCAGAGGGGTTAAATATTCAAGGCAACCTGAAAATTGCAGGATGGATGTGAAAGATGAAAATTGGGTGAGCAGCTGCTCACAGCAGTGGGAAAAGGGAGAGGGCAAGAGTTTGAAGTAAAATACAAGCCTACTTTGGGTTGTGTTTGGACCAAGCTACCTGCAGGTGGAATGAGTAGTCAGATACGTAGGAGACTAAATTGATGGAAAGTGGTTTGGTGTATAATGTCAGGTAAGCGTATGAACATAAATGAGTCACCCAGGGCTGGGTGTTGGTAAGCAGAAAACGCCGCTAAAAGAGGAAAAAGTAAGAAAATAGATAAGAACACTGATAAGAGGCTCAAGTGTTGTAAGAGGCTGGAGGGCAGAGAGCACACAGGATCACAGCGTTTGAGAGGAGGCAAAGGATTAAATGGAGTCATCTGAGTGCTTTATTAGCAGTTCTTGCTCACCTTTCAGAAATAAATTAGTTTCTGGCTTCCTGACGAGTCACAGTGGTACAGAGGAGGTGATGTGATGTGTATTCTCTAGCGATCTGTGCTGTTCTACTCCCAAAGAGTGTGAATGTACCCACCTAGGGAGAAATGAAGTTAATGGTATGGGATGATTCACGAGGGAACCTGAATGCGATACGTAAAGCTCATACCGAGATTTCCTCGGCGTGGTATTCATCGCCGTGTTGCTGTGGGTGGCTGGTTGATTTCTTCAGTTGTTTTTACTTCTTTGTGTTGTTTGCATCTAATTCACGGCGAGCTGAAGTGGGAAATAAACCTTATCTGCAGACAGCAGCGTTGCCCGGTGAATTAATTATCGGAAACCTATCAGCTGAAATGCCATCCGCAAGGAGCGACTTGTGAAGCTTCCCTTTAAGATACAGCATCTTCAGGAAGGACTGAATGATGTGTTAAGCTTGGTCTAATGTGGCTGCCAAGATAATTGTAAATAGATGAATTTTCCTCTCACATTGGAAGGTGGCTGAGCATCTATAACCTGTAAATGTTGAACATTATGTCATTCAAGCCATCCCATTAGACCTTCTAGTTTTCTATTTCTATTTGGCTTGATACAATTATTTAAACTTTGTAAAAATGAGCCTCTTAGATTAGAATACATGGAAGTGGCTCCTTTCTCCATGTATTTTCACTGCTCTCAGAAGTGGTCGTTTTGTTCTGGTCTTGCTTTCAACAGCCAAAGCAAGCGCTAACTAAAGCGAGAGCCAGTGTAGGAAATGTCAGCTTCAGAGGTGGAAGTCTGAGTATTAAGTGTGATCAGTGGCAGAAGGCTTAAATGGGAAGCCTTGGCCAGGTTAACCATCACTTTCCTTGTAACACTGTATTTAGTAATGCAGAGAATCTGGGTCTGTCTTGCCTAGAAATGTTTTTCTGGACATGTCTGCATTGAATACAACCTGTGGTTTGAAACCCTGGAAATGCACTAATATTGTTTCAAGAGCAGCTGACATCATAGTGACAGTAAAAAATAAGATAAAATATAGTAACTCAGCTAACCCTTTATTGTACATAAAAACATCTAATCTGTGAAAAGCTATTAATTATTTATAGTTCACAAACTTAATGCCTGCTTTTATGGGACGGGAAGAAAGCGGTGTTATTTCAAGAAATTAAATATTTGTTCTGCCTTTGGTGCTGCTCTCATGTTGGATGTGTGCAAAGGGGAAAAAAAAAAGCATTTGGACTAGTAACACAGTGTGCTCTGACATAGAAATAAATGAATAAAAGGCTAGCACAGAAATATGTTCAAATTCTTGAAGTACCATTGAGTAACCAAAGGTTATTCTCTTGATCGGAAGCTGTAAGACCTTTGGACGTGTCTGAACTCAGAGTGCTTGTTGTGGCTCTCACTGGGTTGGTGCTTTGTAGCTGTTGATGGAAAATCTGTTAAATTTGGAAGTTGGTGGTTCAGTAGTTTTATACTCTGTGCAGTGAACCAGTGCCTGTGGTAGGAACCGGTGAAAAATATTTGTTTTTTGGAGCTCACACCAAGGGCTTTGTACCTAGAGCATCCTTCTGTACCTTCTGTGGTACGTCCAACTAAGTCTATTCTTCCTGCTGCTTTGCTTATAGGATAATATCTTTTCCCCGGTCGTACCTCATAGCATTTATCTGCCACTGGCTTCTGTGCAGGAGAAAAATTGTATGAAAGCTGGATGTGTTTGGAGAGACCGAGGGGAGTGTCAGGAGGTCCTTGTCATCACTGATATTTCCATTTGGTTCTCTTCTGACTGCCTTTCAGCAAAGCAGGAGCAGCTCTCGGAGGTTCTCTCGGAGGATCTATTTGCTCTCAGGCAGCAGCGGTCGGAGGGCTGGGTTCCCCATGAGAAGATGGGTGCTGCGGGGCTCTTCTGTCCTCAGCTCCATGGAACTGCTGTTGTACCCATCCCCAGCATAGCTGGTTGATTGAGGAGGGGAAAAGAATGAAGAATTCCTCTGACTGTGTGTCTTCTGCGGTTTGTGATGTCAGTTATGCTTCCTTCCTTGATGAAGCAACCAGTAATAACAGGGGAGTATTAATTACCGTTGTATTTTTGTTTGGAGACTTTGGAAGCCTTTAGCTGAGGAGCGTCTGCTCTCTCTCAAGGAGAGAAGCAGGCTAAAATACTCTTTTGATTTATGTCCTGCTACTCATTTAGCTTACCACAAGTACCATCCCTCTGTGAAAGTGCTGTTACCAAACCACAAAAGGAATAATTAGTAGGCAAGAGACATTTGGTTTTGTGTTGCAATTTGGACAGTCCTGAATAAACGTGTTTGTTCCTGCCTCCCTTCCTTATGTTTTGCTGTATTGATTATAAGTAATTTATTAAAGATCAAAGTTAGGTTCTTTCAAAAACTCCTGCAGCTTAGACTTAGTGCACTTTGATTTCAACTTTGTCTCTAATGGAAATATTTAATTGTGAATTATATTTACTGTTGAACGCTAGCTACTCGGAGCACATTATTTTCTACAAATCGTTATTAGCCATTAAATTCAAGAAGAAACAAGGAATTCAGATGTGTATATATATGCAAGGGTGAAAATACTGTGTTTTTTTTGGCTAAAATGACATTTTCTTGACTAAATGCGGTCTTTTAAAATAGATCAAATGTGCGTTGGCCACATGCTGAATTATTACCTTTTTGGACTTCTTTTTTTAAAGGCTTAATGCTTCATTAGAGGTAAGAAAAATGATGGGAAAATGCTGTAGGAGTTAACCTCTAAGAGCTTTTTAATCCTACAAAGCTTCACTGTACAAGGAAAGTTTAAAAAGATGTCAAGTTTTAAGTAGTTGGTAGAATTTACTGGTTTGTTTTAATGAGGCAAAAGATGTAATTTAATAAGAATCGTTGTGAAAATGATTGTCATGTCAGTGTCAAACAGAGCTGTTAATTTTCAAGAGCAAAAAATAGTCATTAAAGGCAGGAAAACATCCTCCAGTTGTGATAGTGTGGAACTGAGACACCCCGTCCAGGATTTATTCCTTTCTCTGAGGCATCCAGAAGAGGGTTGTGTTAAAATAAGACTGGCTGTGGTAGGTTCTTGGATTGACCTTCGATGGTATTTTGTATTTCTTCAGTTTAATGTAAAGAGCACAGAAAAGCTCTAAACTTCTGATCATATTCTCACCAGTTTTGTTTCTCTAACTTCATTTCTACACCGCAAAATGATGCGGTACTCTTCAATATATTGTTTTACTGTACTTTTAAAATCTGCATTAAAAGATAAGCCTAGCAAAACTGAAATTAATGGGAACTTTCTAATTTAGGGGAGGTTTGGTTGCATTGATTTGTTTTGCTGTATGGTAAAAGACATGGTATGAAGATCCACTGCAAGTTGGTCTCATCTGCAGGTAGCTTTTTACTGAGGTAGAAGTAATATTGTAATTAAGAATTATGGAAGTGTTTGATAATGTATGACCATTCCCTTTTTATTTTTATGCATTTTTAATATTAGTTTGCAGAGGCTTTAATGAGGAAAGGCAGAGGTATAATTTGCAAAGGAGGCATCTCAACAGCCTCAGAAGTCTAAACTGTGAGCTGACAGGCAAGCTAGAATGTAGGACTGAAGTACTGTCTCAGCTTTCTTCTCCTTTTAGGACACTGCAAATTACTAATATTGTAGGTAGAATCACTTAATAAAATTGAGTTCTACGGGTAGTGTGTCTAAATTTTTCATTGGGGTGTTGAACATGAATTATTTTTCTGTAATGAATATGCAGTCTGACTAAATATATGTATTCCAGGTAACACTTAAAAAGTAGTGTTAGAACTAGTTGCTCTTCCACTACTTAATCTATTTTCTTACAAGCACCTGTGTTCAATTCCTGTTTTGAAGTTTCAGGTCATCTGCCCTTCTCTTGCTCTGGTTTTTATAAAAGACTTTCCAGAGGCCTGTTCTTGTTTCGATACTGAGCGCGTTGAGGATTGTTCTGTTCCGTCTGTTACTTATCCCACTGTAGTTCGTGTAAGTGTTTGCAAAGTAAGTAATAAAATGAAATCCTTACATTCCTTAATGTAATATTCTTTACTATGGATGATGCCTTTCTCTTTGCATCTAAAGAAAGGAAGATGGATTATGGGGCACGGAAGTGTTCTCTGTTCCAGAATTTGGAAGGGTGAAGGCGGTGAGGTTGATGCTGTTTAACAGAGGAGCACACATGCAGTCTTTCCCATTTGGTTTTAAGAACATGACACCGAGGCTTTTGTGATTTGGGAATTTGCAGGTAATCACAGTAATGGTCTCTCCTTTGGAGTGCAAATAGCACCCCGATGACTTCACTGACGCACTTGGGGAGGAAGGTGAAGATGCTTCAGGACTTGCATGAATAGCTAATTAAACTTCTTAATCCCACCTTTGAGGCGTGCAGCAGAAAGGTCTGAGATACCATGGGTTTTGAAAACAAGCTGTGCTTGCTATCTCTGCAGTTCTCTGCTGCAGTTCTTAAAATACAAAACTCCTTTTCGTAGTTTGATAAAGTTTCTTTGATGTTTGATAAAGTTTCAAAACCTTTGGCCCAGGGGCATTTTAGGGTAGCTTTTAATTGGGGCATGGTGTATTTTATATATTCAATTAATATTTCTGTGAAAGGTCTGCAACTCCAGAGGCTGAGGTGATTGGAACCTTGGCTTTATTTATAACCGATTGGCCATGATTTAGAGCCTTGCAGGCTTTCCTAAACTTTACAAAGCTTATAGCCAACTGCCATCAGTCTCGTGTCATGTTCATCACCAGTGGAGTTCATTTTCTTCTGTTTGCTGTGATTCCCGCGCTCCTGTGGTCTTCACAGACTGGATCTGTTTCTGTTGGTTTCCTCTTGGTTTTTGTTCTTTGAGGGAGACACTTTCCAGGCTCCACAGGTTTTTGTAGCCTGTCATCTTGTGCTACTTCTACTGGTTTAATTTGTCTTTCTTCTCTGGGCTGCCTTGTTTAGCTTCTTACTTTTTTGTAGTGGTTTCAAACTTTCTATTAGTGTCTTCAATTAACAACATTAATTGTTGCATACTGGTTACAGTTATTAGACCAAGTCAGAACTGAACTATGCCAGGTGGTGCTCAGGGTTGATCTGCCTTGTAACATGGGGATGTTCAGATTCCAGACAATATCTGGCACAGCATAGGCTTATCCAGCATACAAATCCTTGACTTGTAATATAAATGCTGCACAGTATTCATGCAACACTTACTTTGTATAATTTGAGAGGCTGTTTATTTAAGTAAACAGTCTTGCCTGTTGAGGTAATCAATGAAATACAGTTATATGCACATGAGAATTCATTATGTTATTTGAAAACTAATTTATGAGGGAGGATGTTGATACGAAAAGCAGATGATGCCACGGTTGACTCTGGCACCACTACGTGACAGTATCACTAGTCGCAGGTTGATGCAGATTGACTCTTCAGCTGAATAGTTGCCCAGGCCGAGGGTGGCCTAAGACAATAGTGGTCTTGATAGCTGTCTTGTCTGACAAACGCACTTTTCTTCTAAATGCCAGATCCTCCTTTCAGCTTTGTGTAAGGATTTGTCTCCCAAACTATTGGAAGAATGAAATAGTTCTGACTGCGTAGACTTGCGTTCTCTTTGTGTAGAGAAGCTGTATTTTCTATGCTGTCCTGTGAGTATGTTCTTGACCCTTTGTAAGAAATAGTTATATCTACAATTCTGCTACTGTGCTGTAATTGTGACTTAGTAAATAGCAAGATGGCTGATAACTAGAAACGTTTGAGCTACGTTAGTGTTAACATCAGGTTGTGTACACAGCGTTGTCATTCAGTCAATAATACCTACGTGCTTATTGCCCTGAAAGATTCATGCTAAAGGGTGTTGCATATCCTGGCAGAGAGCTTGCTAAAGCCTTGTTTCTCCAAAGACAGCTGAACCAACCTTCATAGGGTCGTGACAGCAACTGTGAAGACATGGCATCTTTCTTTGCTGTAATGAAAAGTACAGATTTTTTTTCCGAATCCTTTTTGTTAAGGATTAGTTTTGTTAAGGATTAGTCATCGTAGCTGAAACACTCATCTGTCCACAGCTCTGCACAGAGTCCCAGTAAGAAAAGAGATTTTGGCTTGTTTGTTTTTGGGGGTGTGTGTGCTCTCTCTTGTAACATCAAAGTAATGTTTTATTTCAAATAATTACGAAAGTTTAGTAACTGTCTGGGGCAGTAATTCTCCATTAACTGTAGTTAGTCATAACCAGTGAGGTTTTTCATAACGTGGTCCATCATTGATTCTATCTTGCCAGACAGTCATGCCTTTTGCCTTAATGAAATAAGGGGTGAGAGGGTCTTCGAGAACCCATCATAGAGTTTGTGAAACTATTAATAAAACACCCTTAATTTTGAAGCATTTGCTCTGTAAATGAGCTATAGCTTAGAAGTGTTAGAAACCAAAGGGAAAGAGAGACGGGTCATCTCCTTACCTCAGGGAACCTGTGGAGGCCAAGTGACCTGCTGTGGCAAAAGGCCAGGAAATGTTCTTCTGGCTTAGGTGAGCACAGAATGTTTTGCAACTAGTCCTCATCTGGCGAGTAGTATCTGCTGGCGGTATTGACCACAAAAGCATGGAGGGGAGGGCTAAGGGTTTGTAATACGACTTGTGTCTGAAATGATTTTATCTTCATAGTGTATGAGGAAAGAAGCCTATTAAATTCTCCTGGTGCCTGTGTATTTAAATTCAGACCAATTAGTTCAGGGAAGCAATAGTATATATTTTTTAAAAGTAAGAAGCATAGATACTTGGGGGAGCTCTCAATAACATGCCTCTGTAGTTGTCCATATAGAGGGTTTTGCAAGCCATAATTAAGATGCAAGCTAGAACACATGTTGCCCCAGATTCACAGAAACCAACCTTACTCACTGCTTTGACACAGAGCAGATGGCTTGTTATAATGTAGTTGTTGATGCAGTAAGAACAAAGAGCCCTGACTGGTGTTGCTTATAATCGCTTCCAATTAAGACTGTAATGTCTTCAAGAAGGCATCGCTATTTTCCCCTCATGCTAAGGGTTTAGTGAGATCCTAGACCAGAATGACACTCGTGCTTAGAAGATGCCTGAATATCAGTTGGTTCTTGAATTTAGTGGGTTTTATAGATTTTTTTTTTTTTTTTTTTCTGGAGAGCTGGAACGAAGCTTTTTTGTGTGATAAGATGCTTTTTGCATAGACTGTGGTTAAAAAAGACAAACGGAGAAAGGAAGAAGATGCTAAGAAGATATTGAATGCGTGCTTTAAAAAGCTTTTATTTTCTTATTTCCCTCACTAAAATCTAACTATCTTTGGGTGAAAAGTCTTCTCCCAGCTGGCAAAGGTTGGTTTAGACCTACCATGACTTCACAGCACCTGGCCAAGGCAGATCCAGTTCCCTTTGGATGTCCTTGGCCGCCGTGGTGGGCAGAGCTTCCCAGAGCCGCGCAGGAGTACTGCATCTGGAACTGGATCTACCAAGGAAGTTGAGCAATAAGTTTACAGCTGGTGAACTGTGCAGTTCTTACTCCATAGAAGGCGTAACTATACTGGAGGAGGAGGCCAAAATGCAGGGGCAGCTCTAACTGTCCAGTCACTAGTAGATAGTCCGGACTAGCAAGTGCTCTGCACGATGGAAACAGGCTAAGAATTACTACTAGACTGCCGGCTGGTTGGGAGGGCACATGCATATGACTACTGTGCAGTAACAGCAAGGTGGACAAGCTGTGCTTTTTAGTGGTCAACACAATAAATAACTGGATCAAACCTGACTTGCATTATCTTCCATTAACTTCAATCCATTGACTTCAGCAGGCTTAGCTTGGGGACAGATTTTTGCTGCCATGTTAAAATGGAACAACGTTATTTAAGCTATATATAACCAAGTTTTAAGTTTTTGTTGAACGTTAAGGGTAATTCCTTGAGGAGGGAAAAATCTGAGGTAAAGAGTATTTGTTATTCTGAGCTGAAAAGTGCAGACATAGGTCAAGGTCAAGCTGTTTGCTGCTGAAGAGTTTTATTCTGAATAAATTGGCACCAGCATCACAATCCGTGATCTCTTACCACATGATTCAGTGTTTTCTCTGGGCTATTTTAGGACAAAAACAATTAGAAAAGGTTGTGTTCTCATTCATATCAAAGTTGATTGCTTTTGCAAGAATAAACAAGATACATAGTCAGTGCAACATCCATTTTGATTAAAATTTAAACTATCTTTTGCATCAGAGAGAAATATATATATATATATATATATATAATGCTCTATCTCTTGCCTTAAATTGTCCCAGCTCAGTGATTTAGATAGTGCTTTGGAATGACAAAACTTTGGCTGACTGCCACGATACACAGCCCAGAGAAAGTAGGAATCAGTAGCTAATAATAAAAATTTAATTTTATGGTATTTCCACACGAGTGAGCTGCAATACGTCTCTAATTCAAGGTGCAACTCTTCACCTCTGTCCTGTCTTAAAAATACTGAAGACTTTTTCCATTTTATTTTTGATACTGCCAAGGCTTGAAAAATTTAGTAGTTGCATGCTGTCCAAAATGCAGAATCACACAAGGAGGAGTCGGCAGAATCCCCAGATGACCCTACAGTGACAAACTGCAAACTTGTCTCCTGTTGCTGGCGTTTTTATTGGGATGTAGGTCCTGATAGTCTTAGGGATGGTTTTTGTTGATTCATTGGTCTTATTAATAACTTAGAGCTGGTGTGTGGGAATGGTATTTGACTGGACTTCCAGGGGACCACGTCACTGTTTATTTGTCTTTAGGGAGTGATGTTTTTTTCCTCAAACTTTTCAAGCTGTAGCATCTATATCAGCTGTAATTCCTGTGTTTAGTCACAGTGTGTTCTGTACAGTACAGTGAACTGCATTAAAACCATGTAATGCAACGGGTATTACGAGACAAAATACAACAGGAAACAGAACTGGATTCAGAAGGTTGTTTTCTAGCTTTTTTCTTTTTGCTATAGTCTGATTTGGAACAGATTTGCACTTGGTTGTCACTATCCTTTTCTTTGTTTTTGAGGCCTGAAGAGAAGCAAATCTTATTAGGCTTTGCGTGGAGATTGCGTTGTTTCCAAGGAGAACTATCACGGCAGGAATCTTTATGCTTGTGTAGGGAACTACGGGGTGGTCCCCTCCTTCTCTTTTTCAATAAATTGATTTTTTTTTCCTCTTATATTTTTACAAGGAATTTTGTAAATTGGTTAGTTATTTGTGTCTTTTTGTGAGAACTTAAAAGCTATGGGATACACTAATTGCGAAGTAATCCTTAATTGCTGTTGGTGCTGTTGCTGTCTTGCATAGTAGTTGGGGGGGGGGGAGTAGTAGTAGGGGGAAGAGCAAGGTTTAGGCGTTCTGCAATAATGATTAATCAAGATGTGTTTATTTAAAGTTTAAATATCTTTGGAAATTAAAATTCATTTTCCTCTTGCAATACCTGATGTATTAACATGGCTTATTGTACGTAAAAACACACTGTGTGTACAAGTCCATGGGGCCTGATGCCATGCATCCCAGGGTCCTGAAGGAGCTGGCTGATGGAGTTGGCAAGCCTCTCCCCATCATATCTGAAAAGTTCTGGCAGTCAGGTGAAGTCCCTGGTGCTGCACAAGTCCAAGTGCAAGGTGCTGCACCTGGGTCAGGACAGTCCCAGCCATGAACTCACTGAGAGCAGCCCTGTGAGAAGTGCTTGGAGGTTCTGGAGATTTAGATGAGATAAAAGGAAGAAATTCTTCCCTCAGAGGATGGTGAGGCCCTGGCACAGGCTGCCCAGAGAAGCTGTGGCTGCCCCATCCCTGGAGGTGCTCAAGGCCAGGCTGGATGGGGCTTTGGGCAACCTGGTCTGGTGGGAGGTGTCCCTGCCCATGGCAGGGGGGTGGGACTGGGTGGGCTTTAAGGTCCCTTCCAACCCAAACCGTTCTGGGATTAAGTACAGGGTTCGTAGTCAATATACTATACCCATTTGAACTGCATCTAGGGAGAGAAGTACAAAACCAATAACTTAATTTCCTGATTTGTGGCAGTCTTCAATATACACATCCATACTTACTCCAGCATGTAGTGCAAAAATCAGTGGGGTGTTATAGGAAATTTGAATACTGCCTTTTACTGATAAATTGCCTGCCTACCTCCTTTGGTTATTATTTTTGTCAATCTGTCTTCCTGATACTGAATTCAGAGGAGTGAGTGTTCCTCTCAGAAATAATGAAGTTGGCTGGGGAGAGCTTCACTTTTCTCTCTTGAAAATTAGCATGTAGCACTAGACAATGTCCATGGCCGTGTGCTGCTTGCTATTATCGTTGTTTTGATTGCCTCTAGTTAATAGCATTTCCCATGAAATGTCCAGTTTATTTCTGGGGGCATTTTTGAATGATTTCTTTATGTTGACTGTTTTGTTGAACTTAAATTCTGGTCAAACTGTGGCTGACTGTAACTGAAAGATTACTTTGAGCTTTGTGCGTTGGCTCATTGACCCATCTGGTTGTAACATCCTCATACCTCCAAATCCAGTTATGGTGTGCATGGTTTTGTCAAATTCCCATTATGCAGCAGCAGGAAACTCAGATTTCTGCCTCTGTTTTCTCACAGTGCACAAACAGACCATTCAATATGCTTTCCCCAGCCCATCATTAGTTTTTCTTTATTCTTTGTAACCATGGAACAGCTGCATCTGAAACTTCTAGCAACGTGAGTTAAATTGAAATTTAGACCCACAAAATTGGTTAAAGATAGGAAAAGATAATGGATTGAGAAGGGGTGGAAGGTACCCATCTGCCCCCTGGACTTGAAAAAGCAGCTGTCTTTGGGGCTTTCCTTTGAAGCGTGTTTCTTCCTTTCTTAGCAGCAGTATTTGTTTTCAAATCTGAGCTGTTAGTTCACAAAAAAAGCATTCAGACTTGATGGACTTAGATCTCTTCTTAAAGATGAGATTGACCTGTCCTAGATTATATTTAAACGTTCCATGTAAATATTCTCTCTATAGAATAAATCAGACCAAATGTTGAATTATATGAGAATTAAATCCAAACTTAAGTGTCTAGTGTTATAATTATTCACCTGTAGTGAACTTGTAAGCTTCAAATGCCAGCTGATAGGAGAAGGTGAAAGCAAGGTGATGGCCTTATCCAGTGGCAGCTCTTGAGAAAACACGGCAGGAAGGTAACACAGATGGCATGCACTGATTCCACTTCTGAAGCCTGGAGTCAAATGCCAGGATGCGTGTCACTAGGAGGCGTTTTTAGGGAGATAAAGATGGGGAAAAAAAGAAAAGAGCATCTTGTCTTCTTGCTCCGACTCACCAGCTTCTCACGTATGCATCGTGACAGGATGCGCAGTATTATTACTTCCAGTGTTTTGAAATGACTGGCTCACTGTGGTGTAGGGATTGCTAAAGTGCTAAAGTGATCTCTACCAGAATTTCATGTTAATTTTTACTGCGTTGGTTTCCCCGTTTTGTGTTTTAGTCAGTTTATTTCAAAGTGAATGTGTTTATTCCAACAGAGCCCTGAAAGGATGAGCTCTGAAAACAGCAGCCTTGGATGCCATGTGGTTAACTCTCTGTGCCTGTTTTTCTACCTCTTTATACTAAAGCCTAATTCTAAGACATGGTCTTTTGTATCTTGTAAGCACATCTTATCACTGCAGTGGAATTAGGCAATTCTGTCATAACACGATAGAAATCTGTTTTGCTTGAGCACGATGAAATTGCCCTGTCTCTGGCTGATGAGTTATCAGAGTATGTCGTTATCTGAATCTTTGCTGTACAAGTGGATCATGCAGACAGGCAGAGAGCTGGGGTTGTTCAGCCTGGAGAAGAAAAGGCTCTGAGGAGACCTTAGAGAGGCCTTTCAGTATCCAAAGGGGCCAACAGGAAAGGTGGGGAGGGATTCTTTGTCAGGGGGTGGAGTGAAAGGACAAGGGTAGTGGTTTTAAATTAGAAAAGGGTAGTCTTAGATTAGGTATAAGGAAGAAATTCTTCCCTCAGAGGGTGGTGAGGCCCTGGCACAGGCTGCCCAGAGAAGCTGTGGATGCCCCATCCCTGGAGGTGCTCAAGGCCAGGCTGGATGGGGCTTTGGGCAACCTGGTCTGGTGGGAGGTGTCCTCCTGCCCATGGCAGGGGGTTGGAACCAGATGGTGTTTAAAGTCCCTTCCAACCCAAACCATCCTGTGATCCTATGAAATACGAGGTGGTAAAATGCACATAGGAAGTCTCCTGCAATCCAGCTGCCGGTCCTCTGGCAAGACAGAGAACCCTAGAGAGGATTATAGAGGGGCCGTGCGGCCATGGGGGGTATTGGAAAGACCATGGCTCTTTTGTCGAGCCAGGGCTGGTTGGGAGAAGCAAATGTAGCCTTGTCCCAGGAATGCTTGTAGGCAGGGTAGTAAGGGAAAAACAATATATGAACTCCACTTTAATCTATTGCATTCTACTGTTTATTTTTGGTGGTATCCACATTAACTTAATTTGAAGAACAATTAATGTTTCCTAGATATTTTCTCTTAAAAGGTAGCTCTTGAACTCACTGGGGGAAACTGGTTAACGTATTGCCGCTGTTCCAGTGTTACCTGAGCTGAAGTGAGGGAATGGATGAAGTGTGTCCGAGCACTATGATTTTCAAGTTCAAGAATATTATGGTTTCTATAGAAACAGCTTGCTCTACCAGAGCTACCGAGGTAAATGGTTATAGGATTTTGCTTTTTCCTCCTTTAAATAAAATTTGATTATGCTTCAGTTTGGTTTTCTTTCCCATCATTTCATCATTCTCTGAAATTTGCTTAGTTCTTAGCAGTGCAAAGTTGTCTTAGTCAACGCCTATTTGATGTGAAACTGTTTACACATAAAAATGTATTTGCTTCTCTTTGTAGTGACCTAAAGATGAGTGTGTCACTGGGACTGGTAATGAAGTTCACATTAATCTTGAATAGGATGATGCAGGGTATTATCACACTTCTATGCCCCGTGTTGGAGCCGTCGTGCTGTCACAAGTGGTGCGGCTTTGGATGAGTTACACGGGTCTGTCTGCCAGCTGGCAATGAAACCTCAGAGTTTTGTTCTGCCACATTGACAATTTATGTCAATTTCCATAACGTATGTCTTTTTTTTTGCCCTGATACGAAGTAAACTTATTATAGGTGCAGGGTAATAATTGTAAGGGTAGAGTAAAGCCCCTTTGTCCAACCAAAAGTGAAGGGACTCTGAGCGTTACAAGACTGAAATTGTAGGTGTTCAGTTGAGGACATTGAATTAGAAATCACCTCTATTCCCTATGTACTATCTGGTGAAAATAGGTGTCTATAATTGCGATTTATAGTTGTTCATTTTACACAGAGGCCCTTCAAGTTGAGTCCAGAATCAAGGATCTCTTGTTCCTTTCATGAGAGTTCTTGCATCGCTGGGCAGCACATTCTTTCTTACTCCTCCTTGCTATTGTACTTACTTCTCACTTCGTGCCCCTGTATGGCAGTCTAACAGCCAAGCAGTTTCTTAGCCAAACATTATTATTCTAGATGTCTGTCTCTTAAAATTACCAAAAAGCTCTGGAAATCTTCAGAAGACTGCTTGGGAAAGTGACATTAGATCCAACAAATAGGAGCTGATACCGTTTATATCAAATGGAAGAATAAACAAAGTAGGAGCAAATATATCTATGATACACAAAGGCTTTGGATTCCAAGGGTGTAAGCGCTGACTAGGCTAAGCGTGTGGGGTTAGCATAAGGAGCATTATCTGAAGAGTTTGCAGGCTAGGTGTTTCTTCAAGTCAAAGCCGTTAAAGGTATAAAATAGCTGCATGCAAAAGGAGTAAAAGGATGTGGGAGAGTCTTTGAAGTTGACAGGTAAATAACCACTTCAAGCAGGACATTGAGGAGCAGAGAAGTGTAAAGAAACAACTGAAATTCACAATGGATATTTACCAAAGTTTGATGATGACAGGTTGATTATCCAGTTTTCTTTGGAAAGATTGTTTTTCAGATGAGGAAAATGCAGAAGAGGTAATCTGTCTGGAATTCAGTGAGTAGCTGAAGTTGTGTAGGAGAGGATTCGTTTGGAAAGACAGATTGATGGAGTAAGTGACTTGGGTGAAGATGGTAAGATGGAGTTTACCAGCTTTCTTTCTGATGTTTTCATTTCAGCCACTGGCACAAGCAAAGTCAGTATGCTGATGAAATCTGAGGATGAAAACTTGGAGGCATCAGTAGCACAGAGAGGATCATGCCATCGTATGGAAAAGATTGGGTTATCTCAAAGGCTGAATTAATAGGAACAAAATTAATTGCATTAATATCAAAATATCCTGTACGTAATGGGTGGTTAACGTGGTGTAATGCAGATTTGAAGTTCTATGTCACAGTATTGTCTGGACTGGAGAAGAACATTGCAAAGTTACTGAAATGCAAACGTGAGGCAGTTGTGGTCTTCCTGCGGAAAACGGAGAGGCATTTGCAATAGATTTAGGAAGGTTTTAGTATCACTTTATAAATTCTTGATGATATTCTCTGAAACACTGTGTACAGTTCTAATTGTACATATTTAAGGAAGATGAATCAAAACTGAAGCAGATGCAGATTAAAGTGAATTGTAGAATTGTTCTGTTTGGAAAGGACCTTGAGAGGTTTCCAGCTCAGCCTACTGCTGGAAGCAAGGTCACCTCTGAAATTGGACTGAATTTGGAGGAGGTCACCTGGGGTTTTGTCCTTTCAGGTCTAGAAAATCCCCAAGACAGCTTCCAGAGCATCTCCAGGTTACCTGTTTCACTGCTTCGATGTCCTCAGGGCAATTTTTTTTTCATTATCTCATTTGAAAACCTGTTGTCCCCAAGACTGTTGTCTTTTGATCTTCTGTTTTGTACCTCAGTCAAAGGGTCATCACGTTGGTGATTTCCCCATAGGTAACTGAAGGCTGCTAATAGGTGCCCGCCAAGCCTCCAGGCTAACCGAGCCCTGTTTCCGTAACCTCTGTTGATGTGCTTCAGAGCCCTGAAGGCAGTGATCACACCAAGCTAGCCTGGTAATGAGGAAAGCCTTTGCTTGTTTGTTTTAGCCAGGTGTCCTCACCTGCAGATGGAGAATAAACCATCAAAACCCTAAGGGGACAAAACCCCGCCATTCTAACTGAAGCCCAAAGTAGGTCTGACAGCAGTGGTGCTACCCTGTCCAAGAATAAATGTATGCTGGGAACTGAAAGGAAGTTTCACTCAGTAGGACGGTCAGGATCTGGAGCAGCCTTCTAGTGAGCGTAAAAACTGAAATTCTCACTTTATGGCTGGGGTTACATGAGATGGTATCTACCTTACAAGTCAACAGGAGTCTAGAACCTGCAGGTTCCTGCTGACGCAGCCTGTGTAACGCTGCTGTTTCATGCAGGCTCTTGCTCAGGCTTGGTTCAGCCTCTGCAGTGAATGGGGTGGAATTCAGTAAGCGGTGCTACGTGGTAGGGAACTAGCAGGCATCTTTTTGGGCTACAATCATTAAGAAACTTTGGTATGCCTTTGGAGAACAAGCTTCTTCTGTGCAATTATGAACTTGAGCTAGGAAGTAAATGTGTTGGGTTCTGAAAAGTGAAGCTTCTATTAAAAAAAAAAAAAAAGGAGAAAAAAATGTCTCGTGTATGTATTTTAATCTTAAAAACAGCTGAACAAAAGCAATTAGTTTAAACTTGGGGTTGTATAGCATGTGGTGATACGATGCTCTTCCTCTTCTGTGTTTTAATTGTAAGATGGGAGGAATCTTAACCTGCTGCTGCAGCGTAAAATTGATAAGAAAAAACTATTTAACTGCCTAGATGGAAACCACTGAATCATCAAGAAATACTCTGTTGGCTGTAAATCCATCATTTCTTGATGTTTAAGAGTCTTTCCATTTATTAACTTGGGCTGTGAAGTTAGAAGCACGGTGACATGAATAAACTCAGTTGCAAATGCCTGTAACGCAAAACACAACTTCTATCTACATCTACATGTACATGACCCAAATTTTGTTCCAAAAGGTGCAGTTGCACGGCGTTTGTTAATGCATTCTTCTGTGCATAACCATTTTTATTACTATTATTTTAGCTTGTAGCATATAATCCCGCACCTCAGTTCTTTCCTGTGTCTGTAATGCAACTGATGTGGTGGCTGCTGGAGCTGTAACGATGAAATTGGTGCTGGTTGTGGTGTGTGGGGGGAGAAGGTGAGGTTTGCATGCTTGAGATCACAAACAGAATGAGCTATTGTGTAACCCTGAGAGGGCTGTCATCTGCAAGCTGTAGTTCATCTGACTTCTGCTACTCTTCTGAACTGCTTTCATCGCTAGCATTGCCGTTGGTGCTGTAAGGTGGAAATGTGAGTTTATGACCCTTACGCAGTTTGCTATAGCAAAAGGTTGGTATTCCCTTTGGTGTCCTAAAAAAATAATAACAAAAAAATCAGGCCAGTTACTGTTACATCCCCTGTAGAGAAGAAACTCGTCAGGGCCATGGGAATCAGATGAGTATCTCGGCCCAAGACTCTTGTAGCGAGGAAGGCAGAGGGGCTGTAAGCATCTGATCTCAGATAATGCAGGCACAAGTTCCTTGCAAACTTTTAACATACGAAATAGTGGTTTGAGCTACTCTGTATCCCAAGAGTCATTTTGGAACTTGAAAATTTTAAATTGGCTGCTTCTGCATCAGAACTTCTCTGCCAAACCAAGACTTCTCTCTTCTTTCCTTCCATTGTATGCACATACGCTCTTTTTTTTTCCTTTTAGATATGGACTTTCATCAGGGGCCTTTTGCCAAAAGGTTTGTTTCAGATCCCTTATAGTTTGTTTGAAGTGGGATTCTCAGGCGTACAGAATGAGAAGTGCAGCAGTTGCAAGCAATTAACTTCGCAGTGCTCTTGGGGGGGAAATAGGATTAGGCTCTAAATTTAAAGGCAAGTTTTGGGATTCTTTGTTTCAGACCCTTTGAGGTAACGTGATGTTCAACTGAAGATTAAGATTCCTTCAAGCCAAGATTAAGAAATATAAATACAGAGATATATTTATCTTATATATATGCACATATATATAGACAAACATTCAAACGAAATGTCAGTGGCATGCTGTACTATAAATAAGAAAATACTTTAACCTTTTATTAGAGCAGCTGTTTCCTTGCACTTGGTGCAACATCTGCGTGACTGATTTAAGGATTTATTTTGGGCTTCTGCTAATATTTGGTGATACTTCTTGTTTGTTTTAATGTATGTATTCTTTCCTTGGTTTAGACATACTTAGTTGTCTATCCTGTGAAATTATTAGTTCATATTGATATTTGCCTTTATATTTGATAAAAAGACTATACGAACTAGTCTGCAGCAACAAAAAAAAAATCAGCACTCTTGGGTTATCCATCTTGTGGGGCTGGGAAAGAACTAACATTTTTCACTTTTTTCCTGGTCCTTATATTGATTTCTGCATTGTTTATTAACTGCGGAGATATGATTTAATCAAACTTCGCAGGAAGCAACGTTAGTTTGGGCTAGTTCTCTGTGAGATACTTTTCCTTTCTGTATTTACTTTAGTGTGCCTGCCAGTTTCAAAACACAGCAGTGAGAATAAAAAGAAACGAGTCTCCTTAATGTTGTGCTAGCTGAAGAATAACTTCAGTTCTGTATCAGTGCTCTGCTGTAATTATAAGTGTTGAGCATTACTAATATTCTTTTTCTTTTAATCATCTCCTTGTAGGATGCAGATCCCACAGTTCTAAGGAGCTGATAGTTTGGTGATAGAAATTCTCACTGCCTAGGAAAGTGTTCTCATCTTCAAAACATGTAATCCCCACCACAGATGAAATACACACTGATAAATGAGAATAAATCCTCAGGTAGCCTGCATGAAATCAGAGCTGGGGGACTGCTGGGCTACAGGGAGCAAGCTGAGGGGCATCAGGAGCTAGTTAGAGTAGGGGGCATAGATGTGGGGGGAGGCAAGGAAGAGGAAGGCCAGCTGCTGGAGAAGAAAGCTCCTCATTTTATTCCCGGCTGCGTACAGCAGACGCTGCTGCTGAATATTTGGGGTTGGTTTGTTTGTTTGTTAAACAGGCAGCCCATTCCCAAGTACAATAACAGCTTGTGACGCAGTCTAAACCTCCTAAATTTTTGGCAGTATAGTGGAGTTGTAATGAGATGCATTGACGCTTAAAGGATAATTAAAGATAATGAGGTATAGAGAAAGTGAAGTGGAAGGCAGCGCACTGCACTTCTGAAAGCCAGATGATGGCAAACTGACTTTCGATGAAAAGAACTGATTTTCTACATAGAAATTTTTATAGTTTCATCTGAGAATGTACAGAGCAACTGATGTGGTGCCAGATTGCAGACTGTTGGTTAAATAGGAGAAACTAGGACTTAATAGAGAAAATGCGAGCGTATAAGGGCCTAACATAAATGGCCTAACTGAGGGGGGGGACCTGGATTGGGGGAGCTCGTTCTTGGAGTCACTGTGGGTCAGTTCTCTGACTCTTGCTTCATCTGACTCAATGGCAAAGGTAAACATAAAGGGATGTTGCTGCTAAAATTTGTGGATGATGCGAAGTTCAAAAAATGCTTATTATAGAAAGAAAAGCGTGATGCAGAAATGTCTGAGTGATTTTGTGGGGTTCAGGCCCAGACACGAGGGAGATCCCAACCGTTCTTGTGGTGCTGCAGCATTAAGGTTTTTCCAGCTTTCCACCTGGACTCCTTCCTCCTTCCCCTGGGGGATATGGAGCGATAGGAGTGGGGTGAAATTTGGAGCTTTAGGGTGTTAAAACCAAAATGTCAGTTATAGGCTCAGAGGCTAAATAATGGTATGGATGAAGGTAGGTCAGGGTACAAAGTAGCCAAGTTAATGGTGTGGTGCAGCTCTGAAGGAGGTGTATGTACCCCTGGGACACAGTCACAGAGGATGTTTCCAGTAGATGGAGGAAATTGCTGGTGGTGGTATAACAAGCAGCTGCTGAGACATCGTTCAGTATGCTTCCGAAACAGTCATCTGTTTTGAGGAGGAAAAAAAAAGACTGAAACATGCAGAGACAGGCAGCTCGGGTGAATGGGGAAATGGATATCTCGTTAGACAAAGCTTGAAGAGCTCGTCTTGTGTACTCCGACCAAAGAAATTGTCTGCGTAAGTGTTGGCTATAAATACGCAGGTGGGAACTGCTGAGGGGTGGGGGGAAGCTATTTCAGCTGAAAGACAATATAAGCAAAACAACAAGTGGGCATTGTTTGGCCACCACTAAATTTAGGTGTAAAAGTTGAAGTTGCAGTTGGTTTTTTTGGAGTTGATGGGAATAGTGGAACTTAGTCTGCTTTTTCTGCTGACTCTTGGGGAGATTTGGAAATAATTCCTTAATCGCTCTGGAATTGTCAGAGAAAATGGAGCCTTAAGGTTTCCAGCCAGGTGTGTTCCGAATTTTCTGAATAAGCTTCTGTGACCAAACAGCATTCCTGCAGCTTCAGTCCTTTGAGGCTTCTTGTGACTTCCTGTGTTACACGCAGGCAGGGATAACACGGTGGGGCTGTGTGGTGGTGGTGTTTCCTCCAAAAAAGCAGCCACCCACCATCTTCCCTGGGCTAACGGCACAACTTCTGTTTTCCGATCGATGTTAACAGGGGCAGGGGAGGGGAACCGAGCCCTTTCATGTGGATTTGCCCGTGTTACATTATGAAATAGATGCCGAATTGTTTTTTGGAGGGATTGTTCTCTTCATTTTCCTTGATGAAATGTGCAGTATGATGGAGACCTTAAATTTGGATTCCTCAACTAGTATGCTTAAAGGCTGGTGGGATGAACCCAAGCCAAAGCATTTAAGAGGGAATAAATGCCTTGGATGTGGATATGAAGCACCAAAGTATTTGACCCTGAAGAAGTCTAGAAAATTTGTTCATCGCTGTACATTTTTCCTCTTGTATTTGACCAGAAAAAGTTTTCTAGAATGAGGGACACTTCTTTTTTTTTCCAGCCTGATCTAGAAAAAAATAAAGCATCCAAGCAGTTGGGTTGCCCAAGTCTTGCTAAAAGTTGATGGGATTTAGGCTTGTAGGCCCAAACACAAGGTAGGTAGATTCCTCATCACTGGGAAGTGCTGGCTACCCAAATACATTTTGTGACCTTGTTAGTAGTTGCTTGAGAACCAAAATTTAATCTCTTTTGCACTGTAAGTAGTGTCATGGTAAGCTCTTTATACAGATCATTTTCATGCTATAAGGAAAAAAGTACTCAGTAACTTGCAAATAGAAGGGAAGAAAATTGTAACTGAAGATGCTGATGGTTAGATAAAGGAAATCAATTATTTAAAAAAATACAAAACACAACTATGATGCATTATTATTGTATTGCGTGTGGATCTCAACAGTTTCACTTGTAGCATCATGGCAGTGGTAGAATAAAGTTTGGGTTTCTGTGGCAGCTGGGACCGAGGAGGGATGCTGTTTGATTCCGTGGTGTTTTGTAGGAGGTGCGGTGGGTAAGATCTGGGCTGCTAAATATCATACTGATGGGAGACTGGTAGGGCGCACAGGCTATTCAAATGCAGATTTTTATATTTTTCAGTGCTGTGTGTAAAGGTTAATTATTCATGTTTGTTTTTATTCAAGGTGATATGTTGCTAGTACTTCTGGCTGGAATTTCTTTATACTTCACTGAAAGCTTTTTAATGTTGCAGTTGATTTGATCAGTATTGGAATCTTCTGGTTGTTACTATCAAAAATGTCAGCCGTAAGAATTGTATCTTAATCTTCCTAGATTGCATAAACAAACAAAATTTTATTGACCTCTTTGTCCCTATATTTAATGCCATCTTAAATTGTGTTGTCAGATCACTTTAGAAAAATATTTTTCCAAAAGATGACAGCTTTTAATAATGTTAAAAAAAGAAAAGGCAAATAGTCTTTTCCAGTTACTTTCCTAATAATGCATTTTCTTCATAGATAAATTTGCGCCTCATCTTGGTGAGCGGGAAGACGAAAGAGTTCTTGTTCTCACCAAATGACTCCGCTGCAGATATTGCGAAGCACGTGTATGACAACTGGCCGATGGGTGAGTAGTTGGATGCCTTTGGCATTTTACTGGTGAATTTGAAGCTTCCCTGTGCTTTCAGACTGAAGTCCTAATAAACCTACCTCTGTTATCAATGTTCAGATTACGTATGCTCATTGTATACGTGGGCAGAGATTTATATAGAAATACAACTGTCATCTTGCCTTCTTCCTCTTTCTGAGGTTGGTTAGACTTTTAGGTGTCTCGACTATTTCCCGTTTTTTTTTTTTTTGTTTTTTTCTTTTGTAAAACTTGCTTTCTCAGAATGATGTTACTACTTTCTCTCCATCTTTAGATACTTTTCTTGGTTAGTTTTGGTAGTGAGTGGTAGTGGAAGACCTTGAAGTGTTGGAGATATAAAGCCTTTTATGTGAGAATAGCTAGTGGAAAACATGGTGTGTCACAGGAATACATTAATGGTATTCAGTCTCAAGTTCTTCTCACTTAGTACCTTATCTTGGAAAACTATCTGTATTAATGATATTTTCCCAGGAGAAAGTGTTATATAAAAATTTTAAGAGGCATTAAAGGATGGGAAACTGAAATTTTTTGTATAAATATTATTTGGTGTTACGTAGGAATACCAAACCAGGAAAATGGAATTGAAAACTAAGATGTTTATTCACATATGTGAATAGTTCCACAAAAACAAAGTCCTTCTGTTTTCCCTGAGTATGATTTCGTGGGAAAATAGCCAAAGCACAGGCATAGCCTTATATATGATGAAAGAAAATGCTTCCTTTGGTAGAAGACTTCATCTGGGTTACTATTTTGATGTGAAAAAGACTATTTACACAAACTACAACACTGCAATATCTGTTTCTGTGGTGAGTTCCTCAAAGAGGTAGGACAGATAATAATCTATGCCATAAAGTTGGTGCTGATAATCTGTATTTTAGGCCTTAAACTTGCCATCTTTGAAGTCAGGAAGAACAGGGGTTCGGGCGACTTGTTAGTTTGTTTTGGTGGGATGCAGTGTTACGTGTTTAATAAAATATGTAATGAATGAAGAAGTTGGTAGTCTTAAGTATTATAGATGTACAGCACTTTTGCAGCAAGAAATGTGGTTGATGTAGGATTTTATTGTAGCTCCTGCACATATTTTAATGCAAGCCTGAAAAGTAATTGGCATGATTACTTGTTCTTTGGTTACTTTTATTTGAATTAGTAAAGACAGAACTGTTTTTCTCATACCCAAGTTCATTCCTGAGCATGTGATCTTGCAATCTGACGTCTGTATTCTACCTCTCCATATGCAGAGCATCAGAAGCAAGAAGTTATTTTATGTGTTTGATTTGTGTTGGGGCATGTGATGAGGAAGCCTTTGTCAAGCTCGATAGTTTAGGCTTGTGATGCGATAGATAAAGTAATACTGAATAATGGAAGAAGTAGTAATAATAAAGGTGATTTCATCTCACTATAGCAAAACAGATGTATTGAGTAGTTGTAGCGCTGGAAGAAACATGCATTATGGGCTCGGTTCATCTCTCCTTTAAGCTAGAAAAGATCTAAAGCCGGTAAAGTCACTGATTTTGGTGGACATAATACAGGTTGACAGAACAGCACCAGAGATGAAAGTATTGCCACGTTAGTGTTCTGTTATTTGAGCTTGTTTCTAATATGGTCTACTCCTACTGCAACCTGAAGAGCTTGAAGCTTGCAGATGGAATTTATATCTGTGAGGAAACCCAGTCTTTAAAGTCTCATCTTTAAAGAAAACAAAAAACAGAGCTGGACATAGAAGCATTGGTTCAAATACCTGGTATCCCACGGGAGTGCTCTGAATCTTCTTGATGAATATTTAATTGCCTGTGCAAAGAAGAATAACGTCAATTTAAAAGACACAGGAAGAAAAACTACTTGAGAAAAGTATGTAGGTTTTCACATGTTATTTACCTACAGGCTATTTCCAGAGTAAGAGCACTCTTCTGTACCACAGGACTGAAAAATCCCGCTGAGGACAAAAGTTTGTGTGAAACAGAGGAAATGATTGTTTTTAGTGTCATTTTGACTTGTCATGATCTTGTGAGGAAGAAAATTCATGAAAAATTCATGAAATATTCTCAGTCATATGCCTAGCAAGCTTAAAGCAAAACTCTCCTCCTATTTTTGTAATGCAACTGTTAATTAAGGATTTCCTGACTGGTAGTGGGGGATGCTGTGTTAATGTCATATATAAATCTAGGTAGGGTTCCTGTTCCCTGCCTTCCTTTCTTCTAGACGGTGTTAAAAGATCATTTTTGTACAGTGGTTATCTGCTATATTTTTTAAAATAACAAAAAAATTGTAAAGCCTAGGTAAGTATTTTTTCCTTTAGTCATCAGTGGAATTTGAAAATGGAAATGGTGTCAGAAAGAACTGTTTCGGTCTGTGAGCCAAGAAGCAAAAATTAAAAGAATGGGTAAATTGGCAGGTTAAGTGAGGAAATACCTGTGCCAAAATACAGTCTGTTGTCTTCTGGTTGCTGTTTTGTATCACTGTGGTCCTGTAAATTGGCTTCTGTTTACAACAGTAGTCTCTGTGGAGTTCAGATGCTATAAAGATAAATAAATAAACCCATACCTTCCAAAAAAATAAATAGTTTGTCCTAGCAGTGTGATAATTCCGATCCTTGGTCTTCTTCCCAGTGCGGCAAAAATGGCTCGTGCAAAACAGTCGCATCAGATAGATGACAAGTGGAAATAATTGAAATTCAGATAGCTTTGGCTGCTGAATTTTACCCCAGCTGGTAACCCAGGCCCATTGCAACAGCCTCATGCCCCTGGCCTTTTCTTGGCCTCCCCCATGCTCTCCTTTGCACCAGGGGCCTTTTCCTATGCTCCCCATGGCAGTGATTTCTATTTTAAAGGCTTCCCCGTCTCCCCTTTTCAGTTCTTCTCCTTTTGTGGGGCCAGTTGCCACTGTCCGTGTATGTTCCCAGTGAGCAGGTTGGTGTCTGTTGTCTGGCGTGATCCCTTGCTGAATATTCATTTTCATACAAAAATGATACAAAAGCAGCAAAAGAGCACGTCTGTGAACAGCTGTTACCAGATATCTGGTCAGCTACAGAGCAGAAGACACTACTCCCAGAGAGAGGCAATTTAAATTCAGCGTTTAAAGGTTTTATGGTACTTATTCTGAAAGCAAAGTGCAGATGTATTTGTTTTTCACATTGTGACAGGGAACAGTGAAGGAGTAGGAAGTGATCATCTCAGCTTATAAATGATTTATTACAGCTGAGGCGTTACGGGAAACACATTATAGGAAAATGCAGGCTTGTTTTTCCCAAATCACTGTTTGCTCCATAAAACCATATCCAGCTTGTTCTTGGAGAAGTTCCTTAAAATACACCCGTAAATGCCTCCTCTGTTCGGTCTCCCCGCAGTCACCGTTGGGGGCTGCTCAGTTCACTGCCGCCTCTGGACATGGAGCTGGCTGAATCTGGTCGGCATCGAGCACCGCCGGGCTGCCCACGCCAGGCTTGCAGCGCTGTGATCTGGGAATCCTCTTTCAAATGACCGATCACATGCGCTTTGGCTCTGCGTGTGGCTGCAGAAAGGCTCGAGTTAGACAATGAACTGGGGAGGAGGAGTATGGCTCAAGAATCAATCCCCTGGACTGGAAGAAATCAAGGCAATTTTAGCTAAGTGGGTATTAAGCCTCAATGTAAACAGGAAGCAATTTGCCCTTAAAAGTATCTTGTGCGGGGCTTTTATGTATGTTAAATAGCTCATGTGATCTGTGAGTGCACAATATTTATAGGCATAAAATTAGGGGATTTCAATGCTCAATGTCAAATAATAAATGTAAGAATAACTTCCAGGAGTGAATTGTCTTTCTATATCTTTAGTCTATGCTCTCTTCAGTGTTTCATGCAAGAGAATCCTCTTCCAAGTTTTCTTCAGAAGTAAAGGTGAGAAATAACAAAAGATGTTATTACAACCTAACTGTGGAAATTCTCTTACTTTTCAGACTGGGAAGAAGAGCAAGTCAGCAGTCCAAATATCTTGCGGCTTATTTATCAAGGGAGGTTTCTTCATGGCAATGTGACACTAGGAGGTATGAAAATAATTTCCATTATCCATGTTACAGCCAGGCATAGGAGATTTTTTTTACAATGCAGTAAATACTACTGTGGTGTTCTAGTTCACAGTATGTCTTGCTGTATGCTCTTCCTCTTTGGCATAGAATGACATTGCATTTTTATCATGCATATTTTTCCATCTTGTTATGTATGACTAGTTAAACTTTGGGATGTACCAATTGGCGAGTTAAGTCTCCTCTTCCATAAAGAAGCAGTAATGTTGCTTTTATGTGTTGTCTTTCTAAATAGAATATTTTTTCCACTTCTCTTACGCGGCATTGGAGGGCAAGTTACTACGTAAATGTCTCAAGTACTTTAAAATATTTTCTAAAGATTATGATAATTGGCTAAACAATACTTTAAACCTTAGTGCAATGAAGAAAGACACCCTATGAATGAGAATGAGGGTAAGCATTCTTGATGTCCAGTGCTCTCCCAGGGATACAATTGCATAGTTATGTGAAAACAAAAGTAAATGGCTTTGCTTCATATGCTAAGGAAATACAATTCAATTATGCCCCCTTGTGGCAAGTTTTTTCATGCAATTACACTTTTTTGGTGGGTCTCTTGGATGGAAATATGACACAAATTTGTAACGATCTTTCCTTTTATCAAAAAAATGCTGCCTCTTTGAGCAATTTCAAAAACAAATAATTCAAAGGGACCTGGACAACCTTGAGAAGTGGGCCCATGTGAACTGATGAGATTCAACAAGTGCAAGGTGCTGCACCGTGGTCGGGGCAATCCCAGCCGTAAGCACAGACTGGGAGAAGAACCTATTGAGAGCAGCCCTATGGAGAAGGACTTCTGGGGGTTCTGGTGGATGAAAAGCTCAACGTGAGGCAGCAGTGAGCACTTGCAGCCCAGAAGGCCAACTGCATCCTGGGCTGCACCAACAGAGGGGTGGGCAGCAGGTGGAGGGAGGGGATTGTGCCCCTCTGCTCTGCCCTCACAAGGCCCCACCTGGAGTGCTGTGTCCAGGGCTGGGGGCCCGAGCACAAGAACGAAGTTGACCTGTTAGAGCAGGTCCAGAGGAGGGCCACAAAGACAATCAGAGGGCTGGAGCACCTCTCCTATGGAGAAAGGCTGAGAGAGCTGGGAATGTTCAGCCTGGAGAAGAGGAGGCTCTGGGGAGACCTCATTGCAGCTTTTTAGTACTTAAAGGGAGCTTATAAAAAAGATGGAGAGTATATTTTTTCTCGGTCAGATAATGACAGGACAAGGGGGAATGGCTTTAAACTTGAAGAGGACTTAGAGATGAGATTAGATAAAAGGAAGAAATCATTCCCTCAGAGGGTGGTGAGGCCCTGGCACAGGTTTCCCAGAGAAGCTGTGGCTGCCCCATCCCTGGAGGTGCTCAAGGCCAGGCTGGATGGGGCTTTGGGCAACCTGGTCTGGTGGGAGGTGTCCCTGCCCATGGCAGGGGGGGTTGGAATTAGAGGATCTTTAAGGACCCTTCCAACCCAAACCATTCTGTGATTCTGTGAAATTAATACTCTCAGCTTCTTTTTATGTTGGTGCTTGAGTGCACTATAGAGAGCTTTATATAATATAGGATTGCTAATGAATTGTTTCTGAAGTCCAACTGAACCTGAAAGGAGTATTTTTTTTTTTTTTTTGACTGCTTATGGTGGCCTTTCCCTTAAGGAATGGCTGGGATGATTCAGCCCTTGATTTTCTTTCTGCTGTTACTGGTGTTGGCTGGTGATACATTTTTTCAAATGGGTTTACTCTTCACATAAATCAATTTTTAATCCTGCTGTGTATACTGACAAGATCATTGTCAATTCAGCTGAGAGAACTATGTAATTTTTATTCATTCTTTAATTTCTGTATTTACGTGGTGCCAATGAGTACAGCAAGTATTTAAGGAAGTAGTTGAGACAAATGTTAAATTTTGGTTCACCTCTGGGATTACAGACATGAGTCTTACCTTACATTTTTCCAGGCAAGTACAGCTAAATGGGATTTTCTTTACTAGTCATCTCTAGGTGTTGTTCTTGACTGCCAGTGCTTGTTGCCTTTGCTTCAGATTTAGACAGGTAACAGTAATCTTGAATGTTTGGTTAACAAGTTAGGCTGAAAAATAATCTCTGCGTGCTGTTGACTCTTGCATTAGCTCAGATCCCTGCATTTTGGACACTTACTTGAGTTCAGGGCTTTTTAGCTCATTGTTAATCATTCATGCGTTGCAATTTAATCATCATGATTTTACCCCCGAGGATCAGACATGTATGTTAACGTTTTTCAAAGATCTTTTTGTTGCTGTGTGGCTTTAATAAAAAATTCCTAAAACACTGGCTTCAGTTTGAACAAATTTATCTGGAGTAAGATAACACAGCTGAAAGGGCAACAGAGATTCATGAAGCTGCCTGAAAAGACTAACTTTGGGACTTCAAAGTTACTGCCAATAACCCCAAGTGAACTGGCTATTTTTAAAGAAAGGGGAAAAAAACCTTTCTTGTTAAATACAATATTTAGTTTCTTGTGCTGCCATAATACAGTTCCATTATGCTTTTCTATTTGCAGCTCTGTATAACTGCTGTGGCACATAGTGTTGTATTTGCTTTGGGTGATTAGGAAATATTGACTGGAATTTGGACTTACTGTGTACTGAACGTCGCTTTATCAACCAGTGAAACAAGAGTTTCCAAGGAAACAGTTTGTTGTGCGTTTTTTTTAAAGGGGAGACCATTTTCAATCCCATTTAAAATGATGTTGTAATGTTCTAGTTGTAACCTTACACGTGGATAAGATTTGAGACCCCTTTAAAGGGAGAAGCCTCAAAAAATGGCAAGTAGATAGGAAAGACTGGCTTTTGAGTGGAAAAATGTACTTCAAATAAGCCATTTCTTTTGCCACCTTTCTGAATGGACTGTCACTACAGGAACAGTTGAGCTAATGGCATTGCAAGTGGTAAGGGAATTGAGATGTCTGTGCAGAGCTTGCTGTGCTTCTCTGCCTGGTGTGCTTGAGCACTGCTGTTTTGTGCCTTCCTGCCTGTGTGAAGGGCTGGGGAGGTAGCAGGGCAGAGTCTGTTGCTCAGCCTCCAACAGGAAATTTTATCCTTCAGTTAAATGGTTTGCAGGTTGTGTTTGAAGTGATATATTTGAAATAGTTAGGGAGGTGACAGCCCTATTTGTCTTGTTAGATAATGGCAGTAGGCAATGTTTTACTTGCATGGTATGAGCCATACACATACCAAAAGGGGGTGAAAAGGAAATTCTGACAGAAAAAAATCTGGAATAAAAGCAGAATTACACAGATGAGAAAGAAATAAAGGTTTACTTTAAGCAAGGCAAAGGGATGAAAGAGCAGAGATGAGAGCAGGAAAGGGTTACTGAGCATAGGTTAGGGTGCTCTGTTTCTTTCATGGTGCTCCAAAGAAAGCATCTGTTGGAAATTGCTAATAAGAACTTGTGTGAACTATGCAAACTATTAGCTGAAATGAATTAATTAAAATATTAGCATACTTTTACTTGATTACTGTAAACAATTAATCTCCACAGCTCACTAATCAAGTCTTCTCAAGTGTCTTGATATTATATAAGATGTCCCTAATGTGATTAGTTCGTAAAATCTTGGTCTGTCTTGGGTCTAAGAGTTCATGTAATGAAAATAATACTTTTTACATAGAGTTTAACAGGCTCTTAACATATTCTTTTCAGAGTTTTCATTGTATCACACAATCGAGTACCCGAAATACTTCATCCTTGCCAAACTTTAAACTATCAATAGCTTCTAGTTGCAGGCACAGGCATTCCTTCTAGTAAACTAAGCAACTTTCAGATCTGATTTTTTTTTTTCCCTAGACAGCTCTTCCCCCAGCACAGCTACTTCAGAGAAGTTTATCTGTGCATCCCTCTGTATGTTTACGCCAGTATTGTAATCATGACTTGATTTTTGTCAAAGACATAGACAATAAAAATGAGTTAGTAGCACTGTTGCAGCTGGACTCGCATTGAACATATGAAGTAAGGAAATATTACGTTGTATATTTTACTACTGAAGTGTGGATCTATGCTGTAGTGATTAAAATGAATAAAAGCATTTTCTCTTCAGTTACCTTCAGGTTTATTGGACGTTCATTATTCGTTTAAAATGATTTGGTGCGCTGTATGTGAAAATATTAGTTGTAAATTGAATTTAAGAGGAAAAATTGTAGTCGAGTCAAAATGATTTGTGTGCTTAGGCTTATGTTCTTATTACATTTATCATTTTTTTCCCTTTATAAATGGGGGAACAAACTTCAAAGAATGCATCTTCACATTGTGTTTCTCAGAAAAATAATCAAGAAAGTTGTTTAGTCTTAGGATAAGGCATGAGGAAATGTAACAAAAATAAAGAACTTGTAAAAACAGACATTTAGAAATCCCCATCATGGTCTAAGTATATTTTAGGAGAATCTTTTTTTCAGCAGTGGTTTTTATGTTTTGAATGTCTTAGAGCTAACAATTTGGTGGTCGACTTAGCTGTTTTTTTTTTTTTCCATCCTTATGAATAAAGGGCACTTTAAAGCATCTGATTCCTGGCCTTCCACTTTTACTCAGAAGAAGAAGGTTCAACTTCATAATAGGGATATCAGACCTCCAAGAACACCATGTTTCAAGTGATTATCATCAAGTTCTAAGACTATAATCTACAAAGCTTTAGTCAGAATGCCTTTATAGATTTATTTAATAAGCAGTTCAAACCGAACAGTGTGAACTTCTTGAACAGATGCTAATCCAATCAATATTAGTTTCAATTGGGTGTTTTGAAGAAAGAAGTCTACCGTAACGTATTAGTAAATCTCCCTTTCTCCTTTTGCAGCATTAAAACTTCCTTTTGGCAAAACAACAGTGATGCATTTGGTGGCTAGAGAGACATTGCCAGAACCAAATTCTCAAGGTACGCTGTGCAACAGAGTTACTTATTATTCCATTACGTGGCAAAGTAGTCAAATATCTTACAGGCTTTATGAGTATTTCATAGTGGAGAAAAGTCCTCATGGTCTTGTGAAGCAAGTAATAGAATGCTTTTGTACATGTTCCTTATAGAAGACTAAGAAATTATTTTATTTTTTAGCATTTCTGTAAAAAAAAAAAAAAAAAAAAAAAATTACCCAAACCTTAAATGCTTCTGTTTTTGTTAAAAAAATATTCTTGATTTATTTTCATAATCTTGTTATTTTATGTATGCATGGGGATAATAACGATAAACACATAAATATCTTCACTAAAAATAGCAAGACATTTTTCTATCAAGTCTATTCATGCACAAAACAACCTAATCATTTTAGAAACGGCTTCTAAGCAAAACTTTCTTCTCGTTTTGCAGGTCAAAGAAACCGTGAAAAAACTGGAGAAAGCAATTGCTGTGTAATCCTGTAAACCTTGTTAGCTTTACCTGCTAAGTGTGATGTAATATAGTCTTTGTCTTTCATGCTGCTGGAATAGAAGAGGCCCTACCTTGCTTCAAACACCTGTAGGAAGAGCCTGTCTGTAAATCCATGGAACTGAAATATTACACGAACACTGTCTCATTAGTCTTTTTTTTAAAGAGAAAGATCTATGAACACTTTCGTTGTTGTTGTTGTTTTTTTTTAATTCCTGCTTTTTGTTTGTTGAATAATCCTACAGAACGGCAGTTCTTGAACAAATTTGATCTCCAGAAAAAATGTGTTCTTTTCCATAGCAGGAATCATTTTGCTACCACAAAAATGTCCATTAACCGGGTCTAACTATAGTCAAGCTTTCTAGATGCAATTTGCACTAAATATGGTTGACAGTATATTTCTCATCAACAACCTTTAACAATATTTGGGATACATAGTAATAACCTACCATGTATAATGCAACACTGGAAAATAGTGTATTGATAATTAAAGTAAATCTCACTCATGGCCAAATCAAAGGAAAAACTGTTAAGTCCATTCTACCTGAGTCAACCGTGGTGGCCGAACTGGCACAGAATACTAACTAAAGTAAGTCTAACTATATATATTTTCACTACGACAAACAAAAATCTACGTGCCTGTAATTTAAAAGCACTCTGTAGAGGGCTGATGAAACTAATTTTTTTCGTTACTGCGTGCACTCTTTATCTCGTACGTTAGGTGAGTGCTTAATTCAGACAGCACAAACAAGTGCAGAGAGTGCATTTCCTAGCCTTAATATGGGAGGGGTAATTTCCTGTAGTTCATAGGCTTTTATTATTGTGCATAAATGTTAGAAAACATCATTTACTAATCAATTTTATGTATTTGAATATTGGCAATTGGTGTTTTTCAGTCACTTTCTCATCTGTACCTGAGTGTCCAGTGTCATGCTTACTCATTAGAGACTTCAAAAGAATTATTAAAGTTTAAAAAGCAAAAAGAAAAACCTCTGCCATAGTACTAGTTTTGTTTCTTTACGTAATCTGCATTTGGTATTAGTGCTTGCAATTGTATTAAAATCAAAAGCTGAGTTTTGAAGGCATAGTTAAAAAAGGATGCCATTCTTTTATTTCATATCAATAATTTAAACATTGATATGCTAAAGAAATTTGCACAGCACTAAAGCATGAGCTAGTTTCATCTAAACCTGTAAAAATAATAATAAAAAAATAAAAAAAATAAAAGATTTTATATTTTTTTCACTGGGGAGGAATTCTTCCTGGCTGAAATTACAAATATGTGTAGAATATATTTAATAAAAATCTTATAAAATACATAACTATAGAAGTTAAATATAGATTGGCGTGTAGTATAATAGAACAATATTCCATATAAATAGCTTTAGCCTTTAAAGAAAGTCACAGGTTGACATTGTGTTCTGTACTTAAGTGTCCACAACTCCTACAGATGTTCCGTGTAATTGTTTTTTCGAATGATTGGCATCATTCAAATGTAATCAGGTTATTTTATCCATTGTTACTGCTTTGATGAAATGCTTTATATGCAGTAGATTTACAAAAATATTGTTCATACTGATCAGAATTAAATTTGTATAGAGCAGAGTTTTAAAACAAATTGTAAATAGCACTAAACATTTTCTTTCTGCAACCTGTACTGATAGACTCCTCTGTAAACTAAATAAAAGAATATTGTAGTGCATCTTGGTGGTGTTTTAAGGGTTGTGATTGGGTCTGTAACTAGTTTTAATAATACTTCTTAATTTGGAAGCTAAATAAGGACTCCATTTTACTTAAAAAATAAAGGGGGAAGGGTGGGGTAAAAACTCCTAGTGGGATTTATCACTTCAGTTTTGATTCACTAGCATGTTGACTTCAGATTTTGAGCACTTCAAACCAGTGCACAATGACTACTCCTCAGCCCTTCTGAGAAGGATGCAGTGGTCTGTACAAAATACTTAAAAGGAAAGTGGAAGAGTTCTTGGAGTGCGATCACAGAAACGTGTGTGGGGCCCTGGGTGTGCTCTCATGGTAAGCACGAGGTAACTCATGCACCTCCATTTCCTCTACGCTGTGAAAATAAGTGGCTTAAGGTGTTGGTTTTTTCTTCTTTTTCTGTCTTGCTAAGTTGATAAATAGGCAACTATAGTGAAACAAAATTATTTTATTAAAATGTTTGAAAAACATCAACTTAAGGCAGCTATGAGGAATGTATTATCTTTATTCATGAAATGAAGCTTCCCTCTTTCCAAAACGCTGGCCACTTGAGTAATGCAGGCTCAGATGGGGAATGGTTACGACAATACAAGAAAAAGAAATGGGCTGAGGCAGGACTCCTTTTATTGGTTAAACGAGTCTAAGGTGCATTTGATCTGTTTGGAAAAAGAACGCTTTAAATGTAAGCATATTTTCTAAAAGCAGGTAGGTACTTAATACTGTATGAATATATGAAAATCCAGTAGCTTCTGGTTAAAATACTTGGCAAGCTTGAATAGTGATGGAGAGTTCCCTCTTGTTGAGATGAATAAAGTACACGTATGTGCTTGTCCAAGCAAATCTGTGAATGCTGCTTGACGTTTAAAATGTGAACTTGTCAAAATGCTAGTCCTGCAGAAACCAAGCAGAACTGCTGCCTTAATTTCCATGCGAATTCTTGGAGCTCAGTCCATTCCAGGACATTTCTGTTGGCGTAGTGGAAAACTGCAGAGAATTGCTGAAGCATCTCTGCATTTTCCTGGAGTGCCTTGTCTCACGGATTGTATGTAGTGCATATTAGTCAAAAACAAATGCAGTATTTCTTAATCCCAGATTCCTCAGCCTTGCTGAAGTTCATGTGTGCGTTTCTCTTTTCTGCTGATTGGAGTCAAGAGAATGCTTGCAGACCATAAAGATGAAGGCTGAATCTTTGCAGGGTCAGGCTGCTGGGCAGTGTGCTAATACATTGGAGAGCCTGACATTTGATTTTCACTGTTAGGCAGAAATGGTATTTTCTCTCAGAGGTAATAGATGGCCCAGAGGACGAGAGCAGCAGGTGAATCAGAACCCTTCATGTTCTGAAACAGCACAAAGGGACCGCCTCCGTCTCCCACACCACGGTGTGTGCTATCGGTTGTAAGTTAATATTAGCACATGTGAGGGATCCTATCTGATGGTAATGAAAGCACTGCGAGTTGTGCTTAAATGATAGAATAAATACAGCTGTTTCAACAGTCTGAGGGACTTGTTTCGCTGATGGAGGAAGAAAGCATCGCCACTGTTTATTTAAAATAAATTCTTGACTAATATGCAGCATTAATATTAACCCAGTGGTGGTCTCCACAGGCTGAATACATTTCCTTTGTACCCCGCATTTACAACAGGAGGTGCAGTGATTTAATTTAGACGAAAAATACATATAGCACTCCGAGAAAGCTTTCTTCCTCCCTTACAGGTAGAAAGGCAGGCTGAAAGTCAGGAGTTGCTGCTGCTGGTCTTTGGGGGAGTGAATCCCGGGTGCCTCGTGCTCTGATGGGATCCATTTTACAAATCTTACTTGGAGAAGTGAAAAGGAAGCCGGATATACTTCTCGATCTAAACTTGTCAGTAGAATTATACTAACAAAATGGATAAGCTTAAGCAGATTTTAGGCTGTATGTCCTATCAAAATTTATGTATAGGCCATTAACAGCTGCACCACTGAAACTGATGGGGCTTCTGTGCGTAAATCAGAGGAAATACCAAGATCTTTCAGGAGTGTTAAAGAATTCCTATCCTTTTTTTCTTCTGAAGTAGCTATATTCTAGATGCTGTGTTTTGGCTGTTACTTGTGAGTATCAAGCTTATTTTCAGAGCACAATAAAAGGCCTTTGTTATTCGAGAGGCTGACAACAATACGTGGTTCGTGGTATATTATTAAAGTCCTCGTACTGTAGTAGCATATTTGCAAGGAACAGCCCTGTGCCACATGCTTTTGAAGAAGTTTACAAAGCAATAGCTAATTTGATTACCAATTGATTATACTATACTAAAACCTGGAGGAAAAAAAAAAACAAACAAAAAAACCACCTTTCTGCTGTTTTTCTCTAGTTATGATTGATTTTTTTCTAATTTTTTAAATGATAAAGGAGCGACCAGTGAAGTGGAAAATCGCAAAGGTGATTAATGTGAAGCTTACACAAAATTTGGAAGTTGGGCTGTGTCTGGTCGAGCATGTTGAATGGATTGCAATGAGAAATGAAGTTTGGTTCTTAATGTAGAGGAAGGTATAGTTCAAGTTTCACAGTTCAAGTTTCACAGAATCACCTAGGTTGGAAGAGACCTCCAAGATCACAGAGTCCAACCTCTGACCTAACACTAACAAGTCCTCCACTAAACCATATCACTAAGCTCTACATCTAAACGTCTTTTAAGTTGGAGAAGGCAAAGCGCTTGTACAACTTGTAAGTCTTAAAATCACCTAGATCCGTCGGGAACTGAGTTCTGGGCATCGCAGCAAATGCTTTGTACTGCAAGTTCCTTAGGGTTAGGAAAATGATAACAAAAATGATTAGACAGCAGAAATATTAGATTGAAGAGAATGAGGGATTAAAATATCTACAGTGATGAAGAGCACAGAGAAAAAATGGATGGAGAGCTTTTGCTTTTGTGTCAAATTTAAATTCCCCTTTAAAGCAGAGGTGACATTCAAATCTGATAGAAATATTTTTCCTGAAAACAATTGAAGAGATTTCCACCTGCAATAATTTGAGGAGAAAAGCTGAGTGAGATTTAAAAGGATGGATCGTTTATAAGGATAGAAAGAAATTTCAGAATAGTCATGATTATCGTTAAGCCTTTTTTTCAACAGGGTATTAATTCTTGTCCTTCAGACATTGCGCTAGCTTTTAATGAGAGCCCAGCTCTTGTGGGGCGACTGTTTCTGGCACGTTATCACCTCTGTTATGGACAAGTGACAGCAAAATGTGAGCCCTAGCCTGTACCAGCCCAAGGTATCGCATGCCCCGCTGAGAGTTCATCTTGCTGTGTCCTGAGAAGAACCTCTGGTCAGAGCTAAGGTGAATTTTGTGCTTTCCTGGAGCAAGTCTGAAGGAGTAAGTTACTGTGTTTAGATGATGAAGAACCTGAACTGCAGTTTTTTAGGGCAGAGATTAATGCCTCTTCTGAGCCTGCACAGGGCAAGATCGAAGTACCCTGCTGTTAGCAGAGGCCTCTGACTTTATAGGTAGTAAATATTTTGATTCTTCTACCAGAAAATACTTTGCAGCTGTTTGGATAGAGGCAGGGTAATGGGATGGAACATGGAACAATTTTCCTTTCCTTTCCTTTTTTTTTTTTATTTTTTTATTTTTTTTTTATCTGTTCCCTGAACTAAAGATCGTGAAGAAATAATGGGAGAGTTTTCAGGTGGCTCTTGGATCCTACAGTCAATCATGAAAAAGCCAGTCCAAATTCAGCTGCCAGCAGCTCTCCGTGCAAGAAGAGCTGTGGGAAGGAGGTGACGACTGCCTGTCGTGTGGCAATGCTGATGGACAGGACAAAGTAGCTACGGTTGTGAAAGAGGGGCAGGAGGGGCTGAAGGGGGGGGATTAATGAATGAATGGAGTGGAACTGCATGTAGATGTTAGATTTAATAATAATAAAAAACTCTTATTGTGCTGAAAGTCAGCTGTGTGCTTGCTGGGTGATGCTGCCCTCCCAAACCAAGACGGGGAAGTATGTGGGTTACCTACGTCTGTTGGCTGCGCTGTCTGAACTAAGGAGCGGTTGGCTTTCGGTTCCTTAATTTCCACCACTCAGGCCTGTCCCTCAGTGAAAGCTGCTAATCCCCGCGGCTGCCAAGGTCACGGCTCTGGCTGCAGCAGGAAGAGGAGCGGGGGGAGCTGGCACCCAGCAGCCTTGCCCATGAAAAGCCAGGGCCACCGCGGTGCACAGCGGTGTGGGATTAACAGCGCGCAGCTCCTGAGCGCGATGAAATGTCACCGAGGCAAGGCAACAAGGATCCGGCAAGGGGAACGCTCCCAACCCCCTGTGGGTGTACCAGCAGCCGTGTTTCCTGCCTTTCGGTGGAGTAAGCACCTGTGGGTGCTCTTCTGTGAAGCAAATAGGCAACAGCTTTATCGTGCACCCTCATGTTGACAAAGAAATATCATACAAATCTTCTGGTTCCTGACTGTCCACACCTCAGGGAAAGGTCTTCCCTCAACTAACAGACATGAGGTCTGCCTCAAACTTTATTTTTCTTGTCCTCTGGCAATCTGTTACTTTGCCACCAAAGTCTTCGAGCTCCCCTTCATCCTGATTTTCCACTGGCCTGGTGCTTCTGCATGCGGACCGCAGCCATCGCCACTGGACATGTGGCCGTCACCCGCAGGATCGAGGTCACTCGGGCCCCCAGGGGCTTCATGTGGTGGTGCAGCTCCAGAGAGCACAGCCAGGCACCACGAAGCGCCTCGTTGCCTCTGGGAATGAAGGTGTTTGGAAGGAGTGATGACTTGCTGTGTGTGTACGTGCCAAGCAGCCTCCCTGCCCTCAGGGAGCTCTGTCCTGCCAGCGGTGCACGCTCGTGATCTCTGCGGGTACGGGAGGATCCGACTGCGGAAAGACGTGCTTGCATGGGTGGCTTAAGAAAATGTGGTCTTGAAAATATTGGTTGGTGTCGTGGGATGTGAGCCTTTAGCTCTGCTTTGGTCTAACAAAGACCTTTCCTCTCTTCCTCTTGGCAAGAGCTTCCTTGCACCCTCATCAGTAGGCAGTTGCTGCCCAGGGAAGCCTGGAGGGTTCCTCTGGTCCCCGCAGGCTGGTGCCAAAGCCTGGAGAGCCTCCCCTCCTTCCTCAGGCGGAAAAATGGAAACAGAAGTCATTTTCCTGTTGGTGAGCCAGAGAAAATGCAAGAGCCTTGACATGGTGAAGCTTCTGAAGCACAGCATCATCGGCACCTAATGCACAGCTCACCTCCTCGGCTGCTGGTAGGTACTTAAATGTGAGTGCTTCTGTCCTTGTGCCTCTGAGACCATAACGTTAGGACTGGGTGTGTGAGAGAGAAAAGGGGAGAGAGGAGGTGATAACTTACGAGAAACCCCGGGGGCACAAAAACTCTGTGGGCCCTGGTGGCTTTGTACACCCCCTGCCTTGCCAGGTCTTCTCTCAAGGACAGGTGGTGGGAGCTGCAGACGGTGGATGAAGCTCACTACCTGCTGAGGGAGAGGAGGACGAAATTTGATAGTCCTTACATGCTGCTCGCCCTGCATCAGCCCCAGACATGCTGGAACCAGCGCGGGACACAGCCAGGGGCTGGGCAGCTGCCTCGTACAGCTCTCCGCACACACCCGCCTGCGTGATGAGGCTTAGATTAGAGGTGTACCAAATCCCTGATTGTGCGGCTTGGCCAAATATCTCAAAAGGGTTTGCAGCCAGAACTAAGGAGAAGTATTCATGGAATAATAGAAAGGCTGTGCCTCTAGCTGCCGTGAAGATGAATGGCAGCGAGATCCCGCTTTGCCATGCAGAAGGCAGCACGGTTAATGGAGGGGGAGGAAAAACGTCTGAGCATGATTTGTGTTAAGGAACTCTATGAGGGAGCAGAGCTGGTTTTGTTAGGAAGTGCAGAGGTGGCTGGTGTCGCTAGCAGAGGCGGTGGCTTTTGGTCTGACCTCGCCAGATGCCAACGAGCTGCTTACGGCGCCTGCAGGTCAGGAATTCCCCTCCTGTACCTGCTGCTGCTTCTGCTTCTGAGCACCTGTGGTTAGCAGGGGTTTCTTAAATGCAAAAACAAGTTCTCACTAGATAATATATACTGAAGCAGGCCCTTTTAATCGGCTTAGAGCAGCAAGTGTCTGCTCTCATTCACAGCAGTCTCACAGCCTTATTCTGCCTCCTCTCCCTGTGCATCTTCTCGCATGGGTCCCTTGCGTTATGCCAAGATGCAGGACGACACTCAGATGGGATGAGGAGGGAACGGAGATTGTCCCAGCAGCCTGTGAATACAAGTCTAACCTGATAAAATATCCCTGTAAGAAAAAGGCAGGTGGACAAGGAGGCTGCACTGATTTTGCCCTGTTTAGCTTCACTCCTTGTGTTGGTTCCTTTGCTTTGTCTTAAAAACTCTTCAATACAGGGTGGGTCCTTCAGTAACTACGTGAAGCTCACATTACACGATGCTGGCACGCGAAGGGGACTGCTGCATCTGTGCAAACACACCTGGCTGCTGAACTGCTTGGGAGCTGTGGCTGCCAGCTGGATTTCATTCTGTCCTTCTCAGCCCAGACGACCTTGGGACTTATCAGCAAACTGGAAATTGCCATACAATTTCCTTTCTGGCCTGTTAAAGACATAAACTGTGACAGGGCTGCTCTGGTCAACCCATGTGAACGATTCAGCTTGTTAGCCCTGAGCAGGCATCTGCTCCGCCAAAAATGTGTTGGAAACCAGAGGGGCTGGTTCTTGTTTCTGTTCTGGACCACGTATTATAGGAGGGATGGCCTAGGGAGGTTTTGGTGTTAGCAGGTGGGAAATTTCCACGTGGATGGAACCAGCTTTGAGCTGCTGGTGGTGGAAGGGGGGCTCAGTGCACCAAGTCGAGAGCACACTTGGTTGCCTCAGACGAAGGGTTCCCTGGCAGTAGTCGGGTTCTCTGATCCTTGTGGGTCCCTCCCAGCTCGGGATATTCCATGGCAACACTAGCGGATGGGGGCAGCTTCCTGAGCACGAGGTGAATCGCCGAGCACCACTGCCAAAGGCCCGACCAAAGGCCCAAGGCCTTCAGAGCCTCCTCCAGAAGAAATGGCCCTGAAAAGCCCTGCAGGGTGCTGGAGACCCAGCCTCAACACATCCGCTTTTCCAATGGCAATTAGCCGAAACTTCGTTTTGTCCAGATATCCCCGTTACAGGAAATGACAACGCACTGGCAGAAGTGCAAGGATATTGATTTGTAGGAGTGTGCTGATAAATGAGCAGAATGGGAGGCAGACCTGGCCTGTCTCCAAGGATCATCACCGGGCAGGAGCAGTACAAAGAAAAAGGCACCGAGAAGCAGGGCCCAGCCTGACCCCCACCGTAGCTCATGTAAAGGTTTCTGCTGACCCCAGCCGCTTTGGGCTGTACCAAGTGTGGTGAGAGCTCTGAGGGAAGTTTCCCTCTGAAATGCTTTGTGTCTGTGGGCTGTGGTTGGTGTGGGGTATGGATAAACTCTAAGTGAGTGTAGGGTGTGGGTGAAGAGCTCCTCTGTTGATGAAAGCTGGCCACCTCTCAGAGCAAGGCTGTAAGGGAGCAAAATGTGGGCACCGATCTGCCCTGCTTGCAGGGGCAGAAGGGTTTAGTTGTTCTGGTTGTTTGAACCTACACCTTGATATCTTTCAATAGATGCAGTCATACACATGTCTCTTCTTCAAAAACCCATTAATATTCACTTTGAAACATATTCCCTCTCATAGAGAGGGCTTTGCGAAATTGCCATCATCTTACTCTCTGTCATTGTTAAGTCTGAAGAGAACAAGGTAAGAGGTTTGGAGGATTTGCCACCATGCCCACCTGACTGTAATGCCCTGAGTCTGTTAAGTGTGGTTTGGAGGTGATGACTGTGCTCTGGAAGGGGATGGAGGTTGTGTGAGGTTACAGACGCTGGGAGAAAAGCAGGCAATAAAACAGGCCCAAAGGATGAGCTGGGGGACCAAAGGCTGGTCACCCTGCTCTGGTCCCTGGAAAATCATGGAGTGACCTCTCTGGGGTCACTTTTCTGGGTGTACAAAGGAGAAGATGGCAGACAGCAGTCAGCAGGGCTTTCCCAAGGGGAACTCATGCCTGGTTGCCTTCTTGGCAATGGCTGGATTTGTGGATGAAGGTGGAACAAGGGATATCATTTACCTCAATTTCAGCAGGGTTTTTGATGCCATGTCCCACGTATTCTCATATCCAAACTAGGACACTGCTCTGGATGGCTGGGTGAGCAGCCATAAAACCAGTTGTGTTCAAAGCCCCTGAGCTTGACAAGCTTTCACCTTCTAGTTTGGAGCATGAGGCAGTGACCAGCATTAAGATAAAGGTGGGAAAAGTGAGTATGAAAATATATAATTTATCTTTGTTGTGGTTGGCAGCGTCTCCAATTCAGATGATTCCACTAAAAAGTACATGGTTACTGAGATAAAAGCACATGCCCAAGCTCAGCCCTGTTTGTAGGCATTCTCCTCTTTATCCCCATCTCAGAAGATGCAGCTCCTGCTGATGCAGCCCCTTGCATGGCAGTTCCTAATGAGTCAGACCTCCTCTGCACGTGCCTGTTTTGCTACAGGACTACCCCCTGTTAATTCATGAAGGCTTGAGCAGGGGCAGCTCTGGATCCCTGTCCTGCTCCCTTCTTTTGCCTTGCTGCGTCTCCATCCTCCAGCAGGCAGCAGAGATGCTTTTACTCCCTCCAGCAAGTTTTGGCTACCCCTTACCTTGTTTTGAAGCTGTCAGAAGCCTTCAGATTATACCATAACATAACGTTCATGGTGTCCTCAGGGAAAACCCTCCTGAGCTCCATCCATTTCCCCCTGGGTGTGTGCCCCAGGGGTGAATCTCGTCCCTGATGCAGAAGGCTTCCCAGGCTGTAGGTGTCTGTGCCATGAACAGTTGGCTCCAGGAGGCCACACTGACACCTACAAGCTTGAGAGGTTTCCCTCACCCTCATAATTGGCATAATTACGCAGTTAAGGGTGTGAGGAGCTGACCAAGATTCGTGTCCAAGGGGAGCCAGGATGGTGTCTGGGTGCTGGGCACGGCCCCGTCCTGCAGGCAGAGCAGGGACCTTGTGTAGAGAGTTTCAGAGCAGGGTTTCATCTCTTGAACACGATGATGAGGAGGAAATCCACCCCAGTGATCTATCATGCTTGCATGAAATATTTTCTTTTATGCTGAATTAATGCTGGCAGAGACTGCTCCACATCAGGTGCTGGGTGCTCGTGCTGGGTGTGACGGCTGGTGGGACACATCCCTGCTGCTCCTCACAAAACGTGTGTGTCTCCTCAGCTCCAGAAAGCTGCAATGAGGAACAAAAGCTGGTGAAACCCATGGGCAGTGCCCTGTGTTTGTCAGCCGCAGGGAAGCCGAGGAGCCAGTGCCATCTCAGCCTAACAGCTCCTGGCCACTTGAAAAGGAATAAAAGGGTAAAACAGGATTGTGCTGCCAGATACGAGCAGCACTTGACTTCATGCTCTCAGTTATCAGAGATCTGCAGCAAGCCCAAAGCTCCCTTTTCACATCACCGCAGAAATCATTGCTGCTGTAGCACAGAAACCTAATTTTAACCCAGATTTTAAAGGAAATGAGGCGTGCGAGCTCACACTAGCTGTCTGTCCATCTGCCTTGCCAGCCAGCCATCTGCGTCTGCCTGTCCCCTGCTTACTACAGCTTCTGATGTCACCGATCAACTCTGATTAATTGGGTGGGTGGGCAGTGGTCTGAGGGGTGGAGGTTTGGGGCCAAGCTTGGTGAGAGATTGGGCTTTGGTCCCTCTGCCATTCCATTAGCTATTTTGAATAGCTAACAGTAAATCCTATTTTTCTAGTCCTTTAAACATGCAAGCTTGCTTTAAAATATCTTCCTGAGATATCCTGAGGTAATTCCCACTCTCATATAGTAAAATGCTCTGTATGTTCAGGCTTCAAGCACCATAAGCCCCACAGTGAGGCTGCAAGGGGGAACACACCTAAATGTCACCATGGACTTGCTTTGCTACGTTGCTGGTTTTATGGGGATAAGAAACACTTAATAATGGGCAGTCACATTTTTATTTAAAAATGACCTTGGGCAAGGCTTACGCTACCTCAAAGTGAGCTGCACTCTGCAAGTGAGCAAGAGCAGGGGCTCTGCTGAGTGCAGCCAGAAGCAGCAGCTCCACCACTTACCCCGTGTGTGCCCAGTCCTCTGCCTGGGCCTCATGCTGATGTTGCAAGGAAGGAGCTCACGTCCGTGTAAACCTGGTGCAGTTATGCCCCCAAACCCAGCTTTGCCACCCTAAAAGGCCTTTGGACTCCAGCTCGGCATGCAGCTGGTTGCATGATGTGCCCGGGCACCGGGCCCTTCTGGCCCCTCGCCTGCCAGCTCTTTCAGGAGCCTTTTTCCCTTCCTGAGCCCTCCCCAGAATTGGAGCAGGGTGAAACCTGTCCCATGCACTCAGGGGAGTTTAATTACCATTTAATCACCCCGCTGCACCCACGTCACGGGGCCTGTTACAGGAAGGAGCTCCTGGAGACGCCCTCCCCTTCCCACCTTCCCAGCCCAAATATTTCCTGGGCGGCTGCGCTGCTGTCGGCTCTGCCGTGCTGCCGGAGGAAGGGCTGGGTGAAATCGATGAGCAGCTTCCATTTCCCGTAATGGGCTTAGCTTTGGGTCAATGGGTTTCTTCCTCCCGTTAATCATCACTTCAATCCGCTGTGCAGGTGGCACGGGGAGCTGGGAGGGGGATTGCCCAGTCGGTCCCTGCAGGGAAGGAGGACGACCCATTAGTGATGCACAGAGTGCTCTCTGGCTTGCATTCGCTCCCTCTGCCTGTCTTTTAATTGTGACCGGGGTTACGGGTGGAGGAAGGGCTGGGATTAGTTTATATAACCATTTTTCATTAAAAGGATTACTCGGAAGCAAGTGTCCCGCGCGCAGGTTTCCCCTGATTAATCCCTGACATTTCTGAGAGTCAGAGCCTTTCAGCTCCCTGACAGCCTTTCCTACTCACTCAGCCGATGCTGAAATTGGATTTTAAAATTACCTGTGAGCCCACGCTGCTCCTCATCAAGAATCCTGTGTAAGGCGTTCACCCCGTGATGGGAACCCCAGCAGAGCCCATCACCACGATGCGCCCTCGCAAGGAGCGTCACCCAGCCACCAGCAAGGGAGCCGGTGGCCAACCGGGCTTGGGGACACCCAGGTTGGACCTCTTTGGGGTTTGGCTTCCCCCGGGCTGGTGAGCCTGTGGTAATGAAGCTGGTGGTGATGAGCAGGCTCCTTGAATGTGGCTGGGGCTTGGATGGAGGCCAGGGAGACACGAGGTGTTCACGGCTCTGCCATGGCGCACAAAGGAGCTGTGCCAGTCAGATACATTATTCATCGTGGTTTTCCCTGCACAGCTCTCTTCTTGGCCTCCTGTCACTGGTGGAGAAAGGTCTGTAGTGAATAACTGATGAGGTGGGTGCGAGAGAACAGAAAGTTTGGAAAGAGAACCAGTGTAAAGGTAGACATCATGTCAAGAAGAAAACAGGAAGAGGCAAAGACTGAAGCATAGGAACACAGAATGATTTGGGTTGGAAAAGGCCTTAAAGACCACCCAGTTCCACCCCCCTGCCATGAACAGTCCACCCGTCAGATACTTCTCTCTCCAGTTAAGAGAGATGAAAAATGTTCCATGTCTCATCAGGAAACCTTGCAGACTCTGGAGAACATACAAGGCTGTAAAACTGGCACCAGGAGAAGCACCGGGCTAGAAACTTTGCAAGGACTGGGAGATGGTCCCAAAGTTTTGCTGAAGCCAGGAATCCCCAAACCTGAGACAAGGGTGCTGAACGGGGCAGGGTGCAGCAGAAAAGGCGCGATGGGGAGCATGGTAGTGAGCTGTCCGGAAAGAGCTCTGAGGGCCAGGGCTGCAGAAAATAAAAGATGATGTGATGAGGGAAACAGCTAAGACAAGGAACTGCCCTGTGAGTGAAGAGTCGAGAAGGACAGCTGTGATGGCTTGGACGTGTGTCAGGAATGGCCTCTAAAGGATTCCCTACATGGCCACACATCACAGCGCGAGGCACTAGAAATAGAAGGATGCTGAGCACTGGACAGACAGAGTCAAGAGTAAAACCAAGTTAAACCAACAGGAGAAAAAGGAACCTTTTTACTGACCTGATGGACTATGAATAAAAGTAATAATAATAATAAAAATCCATGTCACTTTCCTAGGTTCTACTACTTCGTAGAAGGCTTTAACCATGACGTGGCTCTACCAAAGATCTCGGAGCAGGCTGAGGTCAGGCACTGGAGAAACCACGGGGCATTGTGGTTGCCTGCCGGGAGGGATGACATTCTGGGAGGCTTTTCTGTGCCGCTCCTTGATGGCTTTCTGAAATTCCTCTTTGCTTTGATTTGTATCGAAATTTGTATGCACCCGGCTCATGTTTGGGAGCTTTGAAGTGTACTTCAGGTAGCAGCAAAGAGGAGGCAGATATTAAATCAATAATGAAACAAGCAGAAGCAGTTAGTGCCAACACAAAATGGAAAACATGGGTGTACAAAGAAGGGATCCCATCACCATTCTCATAAAGATAAAACACATTCTTTATGCGGGTCAGAAGAACGGCTTTCAGGAATCCAGATGGGTCTGGCTTAGTAGAAATAACAAACCTGGGCAAGAAAGAAGGCAAGAGCTTTGGTTTACGTGGTTGAAGGTGTGTTCTTCCTATGGCAGGGCATCCTGCACTGTGTTGGGTCTTGTGTCCACAAACCCCGGGGAGACCTTACCTCAGGGCAGAGACAGAAAGGTGCAGCTGTCGTGGACAAACGGAGGGAAATAAATCTGTCGAGTGAGAGCACGGCTGTTTAAAATTCACCAGACCGAAGCAGCAATTTGCAACCCTTGGTGCAGGCTGTGCATCTCCCTCTAGCAGTTGCCTTTGGGAGACACCCCAAAACCACGAACCTCCTCCTGTGCTACCACCAGAGGTGCATCTTGCATCCTCCTCATCACAGGAGGGCTATGACGTACAGAAAACTGAGGGCATGGATAAAGTGTGCGCGTATTTCTTGCTGATAAAAACCTGTAGCCATAAATACACACACAGAGCTGCTCTGACTGATGGAGCCATCGGGGCTCGCTCGTCCCCAGGACTTAGCTGTCTGTCAAAGGCAGCTGCTCGGAGGCTGAATTCTGTCATTATTAAATTTTGAGTCAATCCCAGCCTGAATGGCTGCTGCGGTCCCTCACCACCTTTCCCTTGGTAAGGAAGCTGGGGCAGGTGCACGAAGGCTGCTCAGCGCCCAGCTGGGACTAATTGTGACCGAATGAAGCACATCTTCTGCCTTGCAAATCACCTCATCTTGCTTCAGCACTCAGGAAAACCTGGGAGAAAGGAAAAAGGGCTTTTGGAGTTTCATGGAGTTATTTTGCAAGCATTCAGGGTGTGCTGTGGGTGGGCTTGTGGCTGCAGAGACGATAAAATTGCTTAGGTTTCTTAGCAGTAGTAATGCTGCTGATGGGCCACTCTTTTTTTTCCAGGAAAAGTGTGATTTCCCCATAAAGGGAATATTTTCAAGGGAAAAACTAAATGAAAAATAAGCTAAAAAAAAAAAAAAAAAAAAAAAAAAAAAAAAAAAAAAAGGATTAAAAAAAAAAATGAATAAGATCCTGGAAGTCAGGAAGGAAGGGTTGCACAAAAGCAATAAAATACTTTGCTTCAGCCCTTCCAAAGCGAAATGCTTGGCTTAGCGTTTTGTAAGGCAGTGTGTTGTTTTGAAATTCATTTAATGTAAAAAAAACCTGTCAGTTGTTGAAATGACAACAAACACTTTGACAGGCATCAAAGGATCTGCTTGTCTTTCGAAAGTTGAGTTTCGTAGGAATTGCCAAAACTTGCTGGTTTTGATCCAGCATAGACTAAAAGCCCATTGCAAAACTGGGGAATTCCCTGCAAGATGGAAATTCCAGCTCCCACACGGCACTTGGTTCTTGCATGAGCTTTGTGCTCTTGCCTGCACTGTCCCTGTTTCACCAGGACTCCCTGAAGTGAGGCCGCAGAGGCCGTGCCTCCTGCTGGGTGCAGAGAGGACAGAGCCAGGCTCTGCTCAGTGGTGCCCAGTGCCAGGACAGGAGGCCATGGGCACAGCCGGGCACCCAGGAGGCTCCCTCTGAGCACCAGGCAGCACTTCTGTGCTGGGCGGGTGACGGAGCCCTGGCACAGGCTGCCCAGAGAGGCTGTGGGGTCTCCTCCTTGGGGGTCTCCAAAAGCCGCCTGGACGTGGTCCTGGGCAGCCTGCTCTGGGTGTCCCTGCTTGGGCAGGGGTGGCACCAGGGAACTCCAGGGGTCTTGCCAACCTCAGCCCTTTGGTTCTGTTTCTATGATTCTTCTTCTCTACCTGTACATCTGTGTCTAGCAAATGGCCAGGACTGCTCCCACCCCAGGTACCTCGCCCTGCGTGGGTTGGACAGACAGAAGTTGGAGCACTTGTGGGCAAACCCTTCTGGGCAGTGCTGCAACACGTGGGAGAGCAGAGCGGGTCATGCCCTTTGGGAGCACCCTGCTGGTCCTGCATGCAGGCCTTCTTCTGCGCTGCACTGAGTCACAGCACCCAGGGAGGAGGGGAAGGCACCAGCACCCACACCTGGGGCAGGATGTGCTCCAGTTGGGTCAAATAAGAGCTAGGAGAGGGATGAGGGAAAATAATGAACTAAAGGAATAAATTCATTTGATTTGTCAGAAAAATGATTGTACGTGGTTGCAAAAGAACAGTTGACTTTGGTTTCTAGTTTTATCTCCTGTGATTCACAGACTGACTCATATCAGGCCATTGCCAGTTATACGAAGCGATATATTCTTGAAGATACATGATGTCCTGAAATTTTCATAATGAGTGAAATTCAGATTAGGGTCTGTATTGTTACACTGCTGGATCATAGTGACATGGTATGGAAAGAAGCACGAACAAGCTGGCAGGGCTGAAGTCACACAAACCTGTGCTTTAATTAGGAACTCATAAAGTTTGTCCCAGACAGGGGCTCCCGTGTAAGATACGTACGCAGTACTCGGCCTCTGGCAGCAAGGCAACGAGTCTGGATTCAGATGGGTATAAATAAGGCTGGGCTAATGAGCCCTACCTCTGCTCCCTCATAGAAATGATCAGGGAAACTGAGGGCTGTAGGACTGCTCTGGATCACCACATCTGCCTTCCTTTTGCCCTCAGCTCCTTGCCATTGAGTGCTGCTTGTAAAGCTTCTGTGCTTTAGCTTGGCTGGATTTGGGTCCCTTTAAGCGTGCCCAGAGGCTGCTCTGAGCCCCTTGTGTCCCTCAGTGACCGAGGTATTTGGAGAGCACTCCCAGCCCTCCAGGCCCTTCTCATCAGGCTGAAAACACCAGTCTGTCCCCCAAGAATGGATGTTCTTTGGTGCCTGCAGGTAGCCCCTTGCTTTATATCCAGCTCCATTCAGCACATGGACCCTGAAAGTCTTTGGAGACATGGGCTTTCTCTGAGAGGATCAGGGCACAAAATGCTCATGAACTGATGAAGCTTTTAGTGCTCAGCGAAGACCTGTCACTTGTTGGGGCCGATGCTGCTGTAGGTCCATCTTCCTCGTGGATTGCTGCTGTGATGGGGGCTTCATGCTTAAATTAAGTCTTTTCATTACAAGAGTAGCTTCTTCATCTATTTTTTCATTTTGTTTTTCCATGTATAAGACACACCTATGATCAGCACCTGGGATATTTAAAGCGAGCAATTAGGATAATTACTTTTGCTGGGATAACACCAGCTCCGTGAGGGAGGGCCAGGATGCTGTGATTTCACATGTTGTTCAAAGGCAGGGCAGAGGCTGCTTCTGCTCCGGCTGCCCTGCAGGCTGCCTCTTGCTTGTTATTTATTACTGTAAACAGCAGTCAATCCCTCAAACAAGCCCAGAACAGAGATGGAGCAGGGCTGAGGACGTGGCCCACCGCTGTTGCTGCACAGGCAGAGGCAATGCCATAAAACTGCCCACCAAGCTCGTGGCTTCCCTCTAGAAGAGAAGCCCAGGGAGAAGCGAGGGGCTTTGTAGTGTCCCATTGAGATGGCAGGGGCCATCCTGGGGTCCTTTCATGGCCTCTCTTTGCTGACCATGGCAGAAGGATGGATAACTGTGGCTTGAGTTGCTCCCTCCTCTCAAGCTGTGACTCCACTGGAGGCACGGAGGCCTGTCGTCAGCGCCAGATGACCTGTGAATCCTCTCGGTCTCTTCCTGAGACGTTTCTCCAACTCTGGGCACTGCTGATCTGGATAGAGGGTCTTAAAGGATGATTTTCTCCAAAAGGAATTCCAAATAAAATTCCACGATTAAAAACCTTAATTATTGCCTAAATAACTTGAGCTAAATTACCAGCTGCAGCTGAGCAGACCCGTTGGGACATTAGGGGATTATAGCTAATGCAAACAGAACTGAGATGTATTTCTTCACAGTAATGTGTTAAGTAAAATCCTCAAATTCCTCCAGTGTTATTTTAAAGAACTGCGTGTGATAAGTCAACTTGGTTATGTGCTGTGTGAAAAATTGCCAAATATCCCACAGGGCAAATATGAAAAAGCAGCAGAGAAGACATTCGTAAGAAATGAGACTTTATTGACTTTTTTTATTCTGCCTTCAAAGGCCATCAATCAAATATTGTTGAAGGCTGATTTTGCAATTTCATTGCAATTCCAGAGGGTGGGTAGTAAAGTGAATCTCGTGTTGGCATACCACTGATGGTGTGATTTTTCTTTTTCGAACCAAAAAAGAAACAAAGAGAGAGAACAGTGATGGAGAGCAAGGAAACGACGTGAGCCCTTGGTTCAGTCCCTCCTGATAGCAACAGCGGCTGGTGCTGGTCTGTCATAGGCAGGATTCACCCAGAAGAGGACTAAGATGGAAGAGCAAAACTCATCGTCGGGGAAAAGACTTATGAGCAGACCAAAAAAAAAAATCTGAATCCTGTACTTGGCTTGTTGTTTTTAAACAGAGAAACAATGAGTAGTGTCACAGGTATCCGACGCAGCCTACAGTATATGTTTCTTGATCTTTTTTCCTTTGCAGTTGCCAAACACTGATGTTCCAGCAGATTAAAACTGAATAATGGCTTTTACTCTGTGCCATATTGCGTTTCTGCTTTGCAAGTGGTATGTCTTGAGCAGCAAAAGCAGCAGACGACAAACCCATCAGCTCGTGAAGGATCACATGGTGCCGCAGCCATGATCCAGCGCACACAAGAGCATCTGTCCTTCCCCTCCCTCTGACGCTTGTGTTGGCCTCTCTCTGCCTGTCGGCCACAGAGATGCTTCCCTTTACTTCTGCCATCTTCTGCAAGCCTTTAAAAAAACCAAATCACACACTCCATTACCACACTCCGTTACCAGGGGCCACAATTGATTATCTTCCTAGTCTTGAGTCTCGTATTTCAAGGGCCAATAGCTTTCACTTTCCTCCTAAATGTTTAGACTGTCTATAGCCTCTACCAACACCTTTTCATCTATTTAGATGTGTTTTTCCTACTGCTGGTGTAGTCCTTATCTCAAAGAACTTACACTATGAGAACAACAGTTCGTACCCTCCAGGACCTTAAGTGGTTTTAGAGCTATTAATTTTAAAGAACTACTACAGATGACACCAAGTGAGGCCCTGACACCGATAATTTACAGAAGCAATATGTTTTTAATGCAGTTTCCTAAGTGAGTTTGTGATGTGAACAGCAACAGAAGAAGAGGACCTGTGGAAAGCTGCTGAGGAGGGAACAAGAGGCACAAAGGCTAAACAAAACTGCAGGTGGAAGGGTAAAGCCAAGGAGGGACCAGGCAATAAATGGCCTGAGGTAGCTTGCAGAAGTTTTCTTGCAATCTTGCTTCCAGATGTTGCTTCTCAAGGTTTGGATCCAGCTGGAGATGGGACGCCGTGAGCTCAGCTGCTGCCAGTCACTGATGCTTCTTCCTGGAAGGCTGCGAGGGGCTGTTTTTCTCTAAATCTTAAATGAGATGTCCTTGAGACGTCGGTAAGTATGACAGTGTGATGGAAGGGATTTACAGCAGAGCTGTCTGCAATGTGTATGAGGAGAACAAGACAAGCCAGGAAAGGAAAAAGAGCAAGCAAGCAGAATTATAAATGTGTGAAAATGTAAGGTTTATCTATTAACACTGAATTTAACATCCCAGTAACAACCCCGTTGTTCACCATTACACCTTATTATGTGTTATGCACCAGTGTCTCCTGCAAGGCTGTTTCTCTTAGCAGTGGTAGCCTTTCTTTCCTGATAGACTTTGAATTTGATTTCCAGATTATCTTAATTATTTTCAAACTGAGTCAAGATATTGGAATGTTTCTTTTGGAGTCATCTAGAATGAGCTTTTTCTTCTTTTCTGCGAGCTTCGTTTCTATTTCTGTATAGAGTTCATGAAGTGCCTTGTTTTAAAATCTTCTGCAGCTGACAAGTTTCCATGGGAGCTTTGCACACAAAAGGCTTTGTCCGAACAAATCCTTGGTGCTGCTGTTGCAGATGAAAGGCATGAAATGATATATGTGAAACTGCCTGATCGGACAAACATTTCCTGGCAAAATTAAAGGGAGGAAAGTATCCAAGGTCCCTGGACAACTTTGAACAATTTTGCAGATGTCTCCATTGTGACAGAGGGCAATGAGAAAAGTAGGGAACAACGGGCAGATGCATTGAGCTGCTTACCTCTGTCGTGTCTTGATTAACACACCTGAAGGGTAGCAGCTGTGATTGAACACAAGGTCCTGTGCTGAAGGCACTGACAGAAACACATTTTGACGGGAGGAAAGCAGATAGCTGAAGCTGGATTTTCTATTTATGTGAATATTGCTATGAATGTTTATCTGAACTTGGAAGGAAGGAAGGAAGGAAGGAAGGAAGGAAGGAAGGAAGGAAGG